>NC_057421.1:40018091-40298091 GCF_019457755.1 Venturia canescens
TGGGACAAATAAATTAAAAATTTCAAGAGATACATATTTTCATACAGAATTTGACGCTCTACAAAAAAGGTCTTTTATGATTTCTAGCAGCTAAGTCTATTTGGTTTAAGAGTTATTTTGAGCTCAGAGTGTTTAATTTTTTTTTTTTCTTATTATCAATATTATCAAAGGATATTCATTCAAACCCTTAGGGAAAAAATGGTTCGAAACAAGTACATTGATGCTTCCGGGTTTCCTGATCATATCACGAAAAATGAAATAAAAATTCTTGAAAAAATTATATAGCCAACTGTAAATAATTTCAACAGAACAATTGGAAAAAAATTTCACAAATTTTGAAAAAAACATTACATTAAAAAAAAATACAAATCTGTAATTCGTTTGTAAATGAAAAAAATTAAAATCAAACATGAGAAATAAAAAAACCGAAATATCGCGCTTGAAATCATTTTGAAAAACGATGCCCCATTTTTTTTTTATCTCATTCTAACAACTAATTCAATTTTAAAAAAATCCGTTCAAGTTAGTTACAGCATTAATATTAAGAATATAAATTCGAGGCCAAGTATTTTCTAATAAATTAAAAAACTTACCACTTGAGTTACGTGCAGTACAAAAATTAATGATATCCAATCGCAGGACCAAGTCTGAGCCCCTGGGAGCAAAGAACTTCGAAAAACACCCCGTCTAAGGACCACCCTAATGGAGACATACAAAATTACTTCATTTTTGCTTACTGCTTATTGAAGCAATAACCATGGTGCATATGATGCACCATGTCTTTCACTTTTTGTCTTAAATGTGTAATAATAACTTTCAAAAAATGTGACTCAGAAAATTCTGAGCCACAATTTTCTGTTTTTCCTTATAGTATCGAAGTTTGTATTACTGGTATGCAGCGAGTACCTGTAAACTTTGATATTTCTCTCTAAAGCAGCCGGTGTGCAAATCAGTTTCATTTTTTGGTTTCAACTGTAGTAATAAATAAAGAAATGCATTCCTAAAGTCTCCAGCCGCCTTACCTTATTCAGCGAATAGGGCTGTAATTGTTGTCGTCAAAAGCCAATGCACATGTACATCAAACAATTTGAAGTTTTGTTCGCTTTTCAGTACGCTGTCTTTTTTACTTTTAGTTTTGTCATGATTAATTTAATGAATTCGTGGTAAAGAAAATTTTAGCTGAATAAACCACAGCGGATACTTGCAAACTATGAAAATTCTGTGTATTAACATGTGCACCAAGTATAATCACTTCCTTATTTTCTATGTATGCAATTGCATATATAGAAAAAATAAGCAAACTCTGTTGGCTTTGACACGTTTTATACTTTTTCTTTCTCCGGGTTGAACCTTGGTGTCTACATGCAGACTGAAAATTTTATGCATCGACATGTGTGCATCAACTTTTCTATCTTTTGGGTATTCTAATGAGAATAGAAAGAATTCTTCAAAAAGTTATTGGAAGCACATTTTTTAATGAAATAAAAAATTTATAGCTTTGGAATGCAATATATTTTTCTTAAAAAGGCCAATTCTAGTGGACTGGTGGGCATTATATGTTTTTTCTCTCTCTCTCTCTCTCTCTCCTCTCTCTCTCTCTCTCTTCTCTCTCTCTCTCTCTCTCTCTCTCTCTCTCTCTCTCTCTCTCTCTCTCTCTCTCTCCTCTCTCTCTCTCTCTCTCTCTCTTCTCTCTCTCTCTCTCTCTCTCTCTCTCTCTCTCTCTCTCTCTCTCTCTCTCTCCTCTTCCTCTCTCTCTCTCTCTCTCTCCCCCTCTCTCTCTCATGGTGTTCATGGGGGCCAAGGAGCTTATGTTTGTAGCGGTCAGAGTACGCGTATACAGATACATCGAATCATGAATGTGTTTGTAACTTTTGCATAATCTTAAGCCCGTGCAAAGTTTTTTCTCAGCAATCATGACACCGATCATGCTGATTTTGGGCTCATTCGACAGAGAATTTCTTACCTAGCTGAAAGTTCAATTTTTCAAAGCGTTACATTAGTCATGAGCTTCGTAATTAAAGAAATGATATGCCAATTTACCCCCACCACCGCGAATCGTTTTATTCAGAGAAGGTATAGTCTCGGCGAGAGCCTCGGGCCAGCAGACGACAGGGGCTGTCAATGTACTTGTCCCGAGACTCTACCGAATGTCTTGATAGTTGGACTCTATGCCGCAGAGACTATAATAGGAAAACACGCAAAACGAAGAAAGATTCGAATAAAATGATAAATAAGCGGCCCCACCAGAAAAACATCACTTTTATATAAAACGTCTTTTTTTCAATCGATTCGGACTTGCCGGCACCATTTCTCATCATCCCACTGACTCCAGCTTTTTCGTGGTGTTTTTTTTAATGATTTGGAATCGGACCAGGGGGGGGGGGATTTGAAAAAAAAATATCAACCTCAAATAAGGACCACCCTAAGGTATATACTTGTATTATGGCACCAGAAAAACAATATATAGGTGAGTAAATCCATTGAATTTCGCCACATTTCTCGGGAGGGGTCTTTCGATTTGTCTCAAACTTGGGTACTTCGAAGTACCTCAGAAACTATTCTCAAATACCACATTTCAACTCTGTAAGTGCTCAAGGTCACGAGAACGAGCCTTCTAAAGGTTGAAAAATGTCAATTTTTTGCCTTGTTTTAAGATCATGGTTCACGAAGACTTTACGTTCAAATCAAATAATACTGGTTCCATTTCCTTTAGTATACCATCTAGTTTATAGAAAAACATGGTTCAGTCGCCCAGATCAAAAGGCCTTTCATTGTGATCAAGTTAAATGAATTGAAAATTTCAATAAAATGACCTTTTTCAAATTGATGCCACAGGTTTATTTCTAGCTTAATTAACTTCTAATATGGCTCATTTTTTTCGTTTTTCATACCTCTCAAGCGAGTCATGCCGAAAATTTTGATTCCGTGAAGAAGCCTCGAGAAATATCATTCCAAAGTTGGTCATTTTCGAAATTTTACGAAAAATCGCTAACTTTGACTGTGCACCACGGATTTCTATCAACTCCAATGTTGACAAAAATTTATGTGAGAGTAGTTCTTTATATCCAGAACGACCCTCTTTAAGGAATTTCTTGGCCCGAACTTCCATCACACTCTACAGCCTGCCGAAAATCACAACAACTCCGAGTACTTTGACATTGAAAAACGTATGATGCAGTGTTTCTAATTTTTTTTTTAAATCTGTTTTACAGAGTTTTCAGTACAGTTATATTGAATTGAACACATATTTTTCATATAAATAGCAGTAAATTTTTTGAAAAAATGGAATTATATGTTATACAAAGCATTTTTAAGTCAATTTTCTTATTTGAAATTAATTTTTTTTTTAAGAAAAATATATTTTCAGTTCTTTTAAGAAAACTCGTTTCAACTGTGTTCGATCAGTTTTTAATTTTTGTGTATTTCATTTTTAAACTTGATTCAATACTGTTTTTTTTTTCGTAATATGAAATTTAATCATTTTTAAATCGTGCATAATACAGTTTGAATTGACTTTGTATGAAATTCTAAAGGGCCTGTTTTTAATCCTTATTTCTTTGTACGGTATACAATATCGGTGAAAGGATGGAGGTGTAAGACGACTTTTATAATTACAAAACTTTTGTTTTTTAGCTTGAGAAATGAATGATAATTTATTTTCGTTTAGGATGGGTTTTAGGTAATACAAGCTTAACTCGTTTTAAGTCGGCATCGAATCATGTCACTTTTGTTTTGAAAGAATTATCTCCAACTGGTACAAAGGAGTGATACTGTCTTGTATTAGGTATTGTTTTTACAGTGCTAAAGTGGTTCCTTAATTTTTTTCATGATTTTTTAATTTGCTATGCGGCACCCATAAAACTCTGAAATGTATTGTTGAAATTATTAGTATAGTTCATGTTATAATACGAAATATTTGATACTAATAACCGAATATTAAATAGAGGAACGATATTTACTTAACACTTTTACATTCTTGAGCTGCATGTTCGTACATTTGTAACGGAGTTGTGATTTGGTTTTCAGGCGCTGCTCTTAAACAATACCGCATAATTAATCTTTTGATAACTCCTCCAATGGCATCGCAAGGTGATTTTCCGTAACTTGTTGCAAAAAAATTGTAAGAGACAACTTTCATTTTAAAGTCTTCCTCGTGACAGGATATATTGGCTAAATGGTTTCTACAATGAAAAATAAAAACATTTAATTAATCAGGTGTAAAAGGCGTTCGGGTCTCGATCTTCAAAATGATCAGCAATGTTAAATCGATTTCTTCTATATTACATTGGTTCTCCCGGATATCACTCCTCGAAATTGTTAATCACCTTACGAAAGCTTTTATTGCAATATTCATGTGGATAATCTAAATTTTGTTCTAAGAAAATAAAAAAATCAAAAATTTCAAAAACAAATTCTTCAAGTTAAGTACTGTTAATATAAGAGATATATATTTAATATGCTGTTGATAAACCAAAATATTCCATTACTTGTTTTTGTATTGGCTTGGTGCTCCATCCGAAAAATAAATAACTTTTTAAATCCAGATTAATTTTTCCTTTATCGTAGACATTAGCTTGTTCATGAAAGCATGTACGGTGTATGCGTAATGATCAGTAGTATCACTAATGATACAGAAATTTATGTTCGATAGTTCATTTTTCTCATCCTTATAATATATAGCAAAAGGATGTATAGTCGCTTGGACATTGTGTAATAAAATGCTTGAACGGAATTCTGAATGATGAATGAATAATTTTCGGAAAAATCCATTAGAATGATACATGTATCCGAATCTAAGTTAGCTTTGCAGTGACTCAAATAGTGTTTTTGGGCGTCTGCAATATAATGATGCTGTGTCAGATGCCAAATGTCACTGAATAAGTTTGTTTTAAAACTATGAGTTTTTTCTGTGATGCTTTTTAACGATGCTCGATTTCCTTCGTCTATCCAACATTTATAAGTGATAGTTCTTTCTCCAATTCGATATCATTTTTTGCAATGACTTCTTGTATTCCCAATATTTTTGGACAATCATTACATCGATGAAGCATACAACTTTCGTTATCGACACTGCAAACAGAACCTTGTAACAAATCTCTGTATTTGATTTTTCTCGACGTCGCATAAAGTTTAAGCTTGACATTTTCGTGCTGTACACAGACACAAATATTGTGATTCCCAGGGTTTCCGGCATGAATGATTTCTTTTGGCTTCAATAAAGCGAAGAAAGACAATTTTGGTAATTTCTCATCGCTATTTGAGTTTTTGTCAATAAATTTTAGATACAGATTATGTAGCGTAAAGAGTAATAATTTTTTCTGAATAAAAATTTTTCGTCCCCGTTCGTCTTTGCTGGATACGTAATCTCTTTTTCCAGGACATGTAGAAACATTTTCATCATCAGTGTAATAACTTCTTATTTTTTCTTGTAATTCCACATTGAATTTGGTAGTTTTTCTCCTGTAGTGGTTTCTCAAATTTTCCGGATAGCCCTGAATATAAATTTCTTCTTAGTTGTAACTAACCGTAGTTGTTAAGGTACATTGTTAATTTTAGAAAAACTCACCATCCATTTTTTTAAATTTATCAAGTTCTCTCCACATGTAACGAGTGCACTCAAAATATTGTGAAATTGTCGATAGTTTCCATCCTTTTGGTAACAAAGCTAGGCATTCTAATTTCTTCGAAACGTTCTCAGCATTGTCGAATAACTGTTGCAGATTAATAATTATTTCTCTTAACACAGAACTATCTTGAAATGAATTGGTTTTCACAGGATTAGGTAATGTGATTTCTAAGTCAGCTGCTTTAGATAATTTTTCCGCAAACTTTTAAGATATTTGCTGAACTAAATTTTCAGCTTGTAATTGAGTTCTGGTTTTATCTAATTTTTGCTGTGTGTGTGCAGGTAAATTCAGAGTTACAGGGATCTTATCAATTTCCTTTTGATTCTGACTTGCAGTTATAAATTGAGAGCCATTTGAGGTTACAGCGACAGAACTTGAATCTGTATTCTGGGACAGTGGACTGAAAATTTCTTGTTTCATGGTAACTATTTCCTGCTTTAAAATTTTAACCGAATGTCGTGGACTCCTTTGTTTATCTTCATTATTATCGACTTCAATACAATTGAATTGTTCAGTATCTAGAGTCGCGGCAGCGACTCCGAGACAAGTACATTTATAAGATATGACGAGTTGCTGCCAGAGACTCTTTACCGGAGCGATAGCGTTTCCAATTGTTTTCGAAAATTTTCAAAATTTGTTTCTTCAATAATTAATTAACTATATCATTTCGGAGAATATTATACGTTGACATATTTTTTATTATTTTTATTCTTTCGATTGCGACCTCTTCGAACTCTGTAGCTTGACGCGTTGAAGAGATATTAATTATTTATTTTTTAATTGCATCAAAAAATGCGTCGGATTTTCGCACACATTTTTGATGTTTATTTGTTTTATATCTAGTGACAAATCTGGTGCCATAATACCAATATATACCTATATATTTTCGTGTCGTATGACGTATGGTGTGTTGTTTATGCTGATAGATGATGAGGTTATAAAGATCGCAAATTTGACAGTTCACCGATATCCCGGTCGGTAGTACAAGTATATACCTATATATTTCCGTTATGATATGATGTATGGTGTGTTATTTCAATGCTAACTAAATGAGGTTATAAAGATCGCGAATGTTACAATTCACCGAAACTGTTCCAATTTTTTCCGGTTCTGTAGAAAATAAATAAAAGCAGTACAATGTTTTAGTGAAAGTGGTGAGAAAAAAGTGAAGAAGAAAGAGATAAAGACCGAGGAATCCAAGAGTGTTGTGTAATGGAAAAAAAAAAAACGAAAATTGTCAACAACGTTCGGATTGATGGTAAAAATATTTAGAAAGGTTAGAGATTTTTTCTATATATATCTTGAGATGTAGTCCGGATTCTGAAACATTAGAAATAAAAATCCATGCCTCCGCTCTTTCTCATCAGCTCTCTCTGATTGTATCATCAAACTTGTCGATGTTTGTTATTGCAGAATATCTAAAGACGCGGCATCGTCTTGTAATAAAATAACCCAAAACAGGAATGACGGAAAAGAGCCAGGGACTACAAAAATATAGAAAGGCAGTATAATTGCATTGTCTGTAAACGTATAACAGACTATTCGAAAGTGCTTGATTACAAAATTTCTATTGGCAAATCGAAACTGAGGCAATCAGTATTTTTTTCATTTTGCATTGGTGGAAATTTTTTCATCAAAAAGACTAAATTGATAATCACGGAGAGTTTTCACTTCAATTCCAACAAAGTAAAATTTAAGTTCGAAATAAAATATGTCCGCGTGTGTGTATATGTGTGTATTAGGGTGGTCGTTATTTGGGGTCTTTTAAAACAATGCTTAACCCTCGACCATGCGGGTTGAAGTTTTCCGTTTAAAATACATGGAATTTTTCTGCGTCTGTGGTCACGATTTTACTGTGGGCCTCAATACGTTTGGAAAATCTTGAAATTTTCAGAAATTATTTTACAAGCATGTTGCTACACGGGAAAAATTTTCAAAGCTCCTATCCTTAAAATGTTGTATAGCATCATCATACTAACCCATTAATGCGCAAAACGATATTTTTGGACACACAATTTCAAGTACGCAGTTTTGACTGAAAAACAAAAGAAAAATTCTCCAAAATCTGATATAGGGGGTTTTTGAGGGTGCTCTTTCAGAACCTGGCGTTTATTTTTTAAAATTAAATCAAAATCTTCATTATTTTTGCGTTTTGAATTGGAAAGTCAAAAATTTTGAACGTTTTTTTCCCTCAAATCGATTTCCGTTACTGTTGCTGCACTCAAATAACCATATTAAGGCCAGCAAAAGTGTTTTCAATGTCTGACCTTTCCGGAACATTGGTTATAACCAGTATTTTTCTCGAAAGACTCAACAAAGAAATGTAACAGAACAAAAAGTGTTGAGAATCATCTAAAGAATACGCCTGATTTTTTTCAAAAATTTTCTAGCTATTTTTGTATGTTTCAATTTCGATTAATTTTGTAAAATTTTTGAAGTTCTGAAAAGATTCACACGCATTCTTCGGATGATTCTAAACAATTTTTGTTATATAATTTTTTTGTAAAGTTGAAACTTTTTGAAAAAAAAATTATTTTCCATCGAATAATAAATAGGTTCATAATTTTCTTCTTAAAAAGTTTCAACTTAAAAAAAAAAATTATATAACAAAAATTGTTTAGAATCAGCCAAAGAATGTGAATCTTTTCAAAGATTTTAAATATTTTAAAAATTTATCGAAATTGAAAAATACAAAAATAGCTAGAAAATTTTTGAAAAAAATCACACGTATTCTTTAGAAGATTCTCAATACTTTTTGTTCTGGAACATTTCTTTGTTATGTCAATACTTTCGAGAAAAAAAATCATACAGATTTTCATCATGCTGTTTTGCAAAAGCCGCCATTATGCAAAAACTGAGTAAGAAAAAAGTGTTTATAACCAGTGTTCTGGACTCGTCAGACCTTAAGAACATCTTTGCTGGCGATAATATGGTTATTTGAGAGCAGCAACAGTAAGGGAAATCGCGTTGAAAAAAAAAATGTTAGAAAATCTTGACTTTTCAATTAAAAACGAATAAATAATGAAGATTTTGATTTAATTTTACAAAATAAATGCAAGATTCTGAAAGAGCACTCTCAAAAACCCCCTATATCAGATTTTGTTCTTTAGTTAAAACTGCGTAATTGAAATTGTGTGTCCAAAATTGTCGTTTTGCGCATTAATGGGTTCTTATAGTGATGCTATACAACATTTTAAGGGTAGGAGCTTTGAAAATTTTTTTCGTGTAGCAACATGCTTGTAAAACAATTTATGGAAATTTCAAGATTTTCCAAATGTATTGAGGCACAGTATAATCGTGACCACAAACGCAGAAAAATTCCATGTATTATGAACAGAAAACTTCAACCCCCATGGTCGAGGGTTGAGCATTCTTCTACAAATCTGACAAAATTACAGCATTACTTTTTATGTATTTCGAACCAATTTAGGGGGCGAAAAGGGTAAAATAAATTTGATCCCAAATAACTACCACCCTAGTGGGTATTAAAATACCTAAAACAACTTGCATGCATAATAAAACGATTTTTATTTTCAAAAAAACTGATTCGGCTTGAGGGGGTCACCCCCCATGGCAACCGCATTTTTTGGGGTTTCCTCTATTTTTTGCGACGAGAAAAAAACACAGACTTAAAATTTAAAGAGTTTATTCATTGGTATTTCAACTTTAGGATAGAATTTTTTAACTCTGATGTCTCGAGTTAATTCCGTGTAAAATTAATCCACAGGATCCCATATGCTTCTCCATGGTGTCCACGATTCTCGGAGGTCCCGTTTATCTGCGATCAAAAAACCGAGGAGCGTTTTGATTTGTAAAGCAGTGGGCTATTGCCTGAACTAAAATCATACAGAAATATCGAAATTGAAGGATTATTGAGCTATGCAACATTTTGAAAAATTGAAATAAGGTTTTTCTAAACGGAAAAATCCTTCAATGTTTAATATTTCTGTATAATTTTAATTCAGGTGATAACCACTGCTTTACTAATCCAAACGCTCCTTGGTTTTTTGATTTCAGATAAACCGATCCCCTGGAATCGTGGAGACTATGAAGAAACATATAGGTTCCTGTGGAGTAGCTTTACACCGAATCTACCAGAGATATCAGAGTTAAAAAATTCTACCATCGAGTTGAAATACCATTGAATAAACCCTTTAAATTTCAAAAGTCTATGTTTTTTTTCTTTGCCGCAAGAAAATTGCGAAAAAACCCTACAAAATTCGGCCGCCATGCGGGGTGACCCCCTATGTTGGATTTAATTATTCCAATCGATCAATATCGCGTTATCTTGAAAAAAGATTCGAGTGCCTTAGTCATTGAAATCTTGTCGTTATTTAACGACATTGAAATTTATTATTCGTTTTAATTTTTTGAGTTTTCAAATAAATTAGCCGTAATTTGATTAAAAAATTTTTGTTTCCTTTTTTTTTGATATCTCTTTCAATGAGACAGGGAATAATTTTAATTAAAAAATTTTTCAATAAATGTCTTTTCGCAAGTACACTCTGATGGGTGACAATATGATCATTACATCTGAACGGTAGTCTCAGTGAATAAACCCTACATATATGTTACTCATACATGTAGTGTGCATTTCTTGGTACGAACAAAAAATGAAATAACAATAACAGAATGTCATCTATATTGTGCACTAACATGAAGAATTTGATTTTCCAATATCCTGTAAAACTTTTTCAAGTTCACAGTGCACAAAAAGTAGTCAAATCAAACCATAAGTAACAGCACGAATGCTGTTAAAAAATTGGAGACAAGTACATTTATGTTTGATGTCACCTGGACAGTAGTCTCAATGAAACCCTATGTGACACTCATGTAGTTCAAAACACGAATGCACGATGATTTATAAGAAGTTGTTCGATCTGTTCTCTCGAAACTTGCTTCAAATGAGCAATTCATTACTAAAGGTTATAAAAAAAAAACCATTTCAAACGCAATGAATAAAAAAATGAATCCGTTAAATCATGGTAATGCGTGAAAAACGTTTGGTTCAAAGGAACAAAACGTGGTCAAATAAATGCAAAAGTGACGAGTACATCGGATGACGAGTGAAAAAAATTCAAAACATAATGGTATGTAAAAAAAATTACGAAACCAACTGTAAATAATTTCAACAAAACAATTAAGAAAAGCTTTCACAAATCATGAAAAAGTATTATATTAAAAAAAATACAAATCTGTAATTATATTGTAAAGGGAAAAAAAAATTCAAATAGGACGTGAGAAATTCATTCTTACGGGAAGCACCCGGAACTTGAGAAAGTTCCAGTGAATCAAAAAAGTTACCATCTCAGTTATGTGCAGCACTACAATTTATGGCATCAATCGGAGGATAAGTATTTTATTAGTATATAATACATAATTTTTCATAATATGAAATTGTTCTGAGAAACGTTCAAATCCAAAAAAAAATCGCATCGAAGGTAAAAGTCATTTGTTACTCTATGGTGGCAGAGACTTACTTAGAAGATAATCGATTCTTCTCAGACTTTCAGGATCCCCTGGTATTCACAATATTCGACGTCGATTTCGTATCGGTACAAATTATGTTTAAATATGTACTAAAAGTACTTGTCCGGCCCATCACTTTTCATTCAAATTGCTCATTCAAATAAAAATCAAACTAGACGTTAATTTCTGCGTTATTTTTATGGAACTAGCATTAACGCTGGCGTTACACGCCCACTTGAATTTGGACATCATTCCACATATGCTCGGCGGCAACTATCTCTTCGCAACAATTCATGGCTTCGAGTAAACAAAACCATTGCAACGGATAGAGGCTTTACATTCCGATATATCGAAAATTTTTTTTTAAGAAAGGGTATATAGTAATACACTAGGGAATCACTTTTCATCGAATTTCAAGAAATGCCCGTATCGCACTCATTTTTTAATGTTGATTTCAACAAAGTGCAATTGTATACGTGACCATAAAAAAACGAAATTGTACAGACGAATCTGCTCGAAAATTTATTGAATTGCGATTTATTATCAGCTGAATATCTTCAGTAATAGAATAGATTAGTTGCTATAACGAATAAAATTCGTTTGAAGAAGAAAACGTGTAGTAAAAATTGCCGTCATTTCAATATAAACTGGGGAGTTAATTTGGGAGCCGGACAATGCTTATTATCGTGCGAAGGATACTTTTTCATAAATACGCAATAATATCTCTTGGATATTACAGAAAAATTTGTTTGCGTTTTTTTATAATGAATGCAATTAAGTTAAAATCTCTAGGAGGTAATTTTTTAAATTCCCTCTGTTTCCCTCTGTACGCATAGATGTGATCCATCAGATCTAGAAGAGCCCTGATTGTTTATAAGGCAAACAAACCCCATCCAATCCGGCGTCCCACAGGGTAGTGTCCTAGGGCCTATCCTCTACACACTGTACACCGCTGACTTACCCATAAGAAGGGATATCGTAGCGGCTACATTTGCCGACGACACCGCGATACTTGCGGTCCACCAAAACCCTAGGACTGCATCCAAAAATCTACAAAGGGAACTTCGTGAAATAGAGGACTGGCTGGACACATGGCGCATAAAAGTCAGTGAAACTAAATCTGTACAGGTTACTTTCGCCACAAAAATAGGCGACTGTCCAAAAGTCAAGATGCACGGACACCCACTGCCAACCGCCAACGACGTGAAATACCTGGGTATGCATCTCGACAGAAGGCTAACGTGGTCAAAACATATTAAAGCAAAAAGAAAAGAGCTGGACCTAAAAATACGTAAAATGTATTGGCTAATTGGCCGTAACTCAAAGCTATCTCTAAACAACAAACTCAACATCTACAAAATAATCCTCAAGCCGGTGTGGACATACGGAATACAGTTATGGGGGACGGCCAGTAACTCCAACCTAGAGATCATGCAAAGGTTCCAATCCAAAACACTGAGAATGCTACTCAATGCCCCCTGGTACGTCAGCAACGCCACCATCCACAGAGACCTCGGAATAAATACGATAACGAAGGAAATCAAACACTACAGCGAAAGATACGAAGAACGGATACAAACCCACTCCAACCAGCTGGCCAGAGCTGTCTTAGACCCCAACCAAATCACTAGAAGGCTTAAGAAATTCAAACCGATCGACCTACGAGAAAGGTTCAATTAATCTCCGTAAAAAATCGTACTGCGAAACCCAGAGATAATAAGCATCGATGGATACTTACTCTGAAATCATAAACCACCCTGGATACCATCACAATTATTTATTGTTATGTACATAACAGATTATAATTTGACAATAAAAGACAAAAAAAAAAAATAGGTCCGGAAGTTGTAAGGAAAAATGTTCGTCGTTAACCTATAACGTCAAATTTTCTTTCTACGATCTGAAATATTATGGTTGATAATTAATAAAACAAGAGCGAACGGAATTGTTAGTATAATGCGAGAGACTCCGATTGAATAAATGTTTTCTAATTTATTTCTTGTGTCATCTTAATTTTTGAATATTCCCATATTTTATTTCGTATTGAGTTTGGGTCTGCTCTTTCCGATCCTTGTTTTGACTCCATCGGTTTGCAGCGGATGAATACATATTATTAATTGGTTGCCTAATATGTGTCCTATGATTTTCTACTATTTCTTCATGCTGATTGTGGTAACGTGATTCAAGAGGTTTCCGACTATGATCATCAATCGAACATTTTGTACATCAGATTCTCAAAACAGTTTCTGGTCTTGATATAAGTGTAGTTATTCTTTTTCCACCTGGTCTGTCGAGTAATAAATTTTGAAACTTCTTCCAAAAAGTCTTTGGATGCTTTTTTTGCTAATAGTATGAAAAGTTGAATCTTCGTCAAGGCGCTATGTCATTTTAATGTAACATCATGACTTTTAAAAACTTATTTTACTACTTTTAACAACTTACTATATTTAACAACTCACTATAATACTATATAGATTTGGATCATTGAAATACAGCAAAAATCTGCAAACTATAAAATTTATATACTTTGCCATTCATTTTACTTTTTGACTCTCACGGTAACATAAATATGAAGTGAAAAATTCATTACAAAAGTTTTCAGTTGCTCATTTATGGATGGATTTGAAATTGCTATCTTCCAAACTCATTGCGCAGATACATTGAATCGCAGCAGATACCTGCGAAGTTTGAAATTTCTATGCATAAATATTAGGGTGGTTTAAAAAAATCGACTATTTTTAGTTCTTCAAAGCCCGGGTTTCAATTATTGCAGTGAGGTGAAAAAAGATGCCTGACAAAATTTGAGCCCTTAAAAAAATTTTTTAGAGGTGCTCATCGCGATTTTCTATTGTCCATTTAAATAACACGGGGAAGACGTTACTAGCTGCTTTTTAATTTTATTCCTCGGCAACGGAAGAGGGTACGACAACACCCAAGGTGGTTTTTTGTAGGGATTTGAACGCTCTATAAAAAAAGTCTCTTGGCGTTTTACGCTAAACTTACACCTAAAAAAGTTATTCAATGTCAAAGTTGGCTTTAAAGAAAATTTCGACATTTTTTCACTTTTCCGGCGAAACTATCGACCCTGTCACAAAACGCTGTGGAAACTTTTTCGGTAATCATGTGATTTAGTATAATATCGTGATCTTAGATTATTATAAAATTGAATAATTTATAATAATACTACATTACGAGGTTTTTCTTAGAGAAAAACTGCAATTTCCGTCGAGTGAATCGTTATATTAACAAAAAAGTTCCTAGTTTCATTGACTCATTAGGTAATGCTTATTGTTGATGAAAATTCCAAAATGCATTGGATTTTTCCACCTTCCATTTATAATTTCTTTGGGGCATTAATTTTTTTTTTTTGGGAATGCAATATAAATACAGATTCAAAGTTATTCTAATTAAATATAAATTGAAACGTCTAATGTAATTGAGTTGGAAAAATTGAGTGGAAATGATGTTTGGAATAATGGATCATAGTCCTACAGTAAGGGTAACCTCCTTTTCCGGTCTGCCGGTATCATAGGATGTTACCCTTACTGTAGAGCTATCCATTATTCCAAACATCATTTCCACTCAATTATATTAAACGTTTCAATTTATACTTAATTCAAATAACATTAAATCTGAATTTATATTGCATTCCTCAGGAAAAAAAAAAATTAATGCCCCAAAAGAAATTATAAATCGAAGGTGGAGAAATGCGATGCATTTTGGAATTTTCACCAACAATTTCTTTCTGAGGTATTATCTAATGACACAATGAATCTGGAACTTTTTTTGTTAATATAACGATTCACTCGATGGAAATTGCAGTTTCCTCTAAGAATGACCTCGTAATGTAGTATTATTATAAATTATTCAATTTTTTAATAAACTAAGAACACGATATTATAGTAAATCACATGATTTCCGAAAAAGTTTCCACAGCGTTTTGTGACAAGGTCAATAGTTTCGCCGGAAAAGTGAAAAAATGTCGATATTTTTTTCAAGGCCAATTTTGACGTTAAATAACTTTCGTAGGAGTAGGTTTAGCGTAAAACGCCAAGAGACTTTTTTTATAGAGCATTTAAAAATCCCTACAAAATCCACCTTGGGCGTTGTCGTACCCTCACCCGTTGCCGAGGAATAAAATTCAAAAGCAGCTAGTAACGTTTTCCCTGTGTTATTTAAATGGACAATAGAAAATCGCGATGAGCGACCTCTAAAAAATCTTTTTAAGGGCTCAAATTTTGTCAGGCATCTTTTTTCATATCACATCAATAATTGAAACCCGGGCTTTAAAGAAATAAAAATAGTCGATTTTTTTGAACCACCCTAATAAATATATGTGCTTACATTAGTATCACCCCCTATCTTTGATTATGGTAATATGGAATGGAACTTGATTCAGCAAGTTTGAAAGTGTTTTTCTTTTCAAATAGTATTGTAGTTTGTTTTACTGCGGTTTGGAGCGAATACCTTCAAACTTTCATATTTTCATGTCGCAGCATGTGTGCCAATCGTTTAAATTTTTTCTTCAACCGTAACATGTAATCTCAAAAATTCATCACAAAAGTCTTCAGCTTTACTAATTAACTTAATTTTCGTTTTTCTCAATTCTATGCTAAATTTCTGAATTTCTAAGTTATCCTGAAATGAAATTGTTTTCCTCCACAACCAATGCAGGTACCTTAAACGTCTTTGAATTCCGTTGCTCCGTTGAATTAAGTACGCTCAGTTTTTTTTGCTTCTTTGAGTTCTGATTCCGAGTGCCTTTTTCTGCAACTATCAAACTTCAGATAATTGTATCTCAGCGGCCACTTACAAACTTTGGAAATATATTTCATCGGGGGTACGTTTTGGATGACATGAAAATTTCTAGATTCAGAATGCAAAAGCGACATTTAAAAATGGCCAATTCTGTTGGATTTGTTGTGTCTTGAATTTGATCTATATTTCCTCTTTTCCTTTCTTTTTTCTAACGTTATAAGCCGAAAATCATATCTCGGCTCGGAACACGCATTGCTCCATGCTCTTGAGTTCGTAATGGACAAAACATATTAGAAAGGGGAAAAATCACTAAAGTCTAAGAATAAACCTCTATAGAGATATTTTCAATACAATGGCCAATTCTGTTGGATTTGTTGTATCTTGAAGTTGATCTATATTTCTTCTTTTCCTTTCTTTTTTCTAACGTTATAAGCCGAAAATCATATCTCGGCCAACAACACGTATTTCTGCATACTCTTGGGTTCTGAACAAGCATAACATATTGTAGTACGAGGCAAAAAATCGCCAAAGTCCGAGGATAGACCTGTGACGAAATATTCCCAGTACAATTTAGACGAAAAATAGTTCTTTTTCATGGAAACCGGCGTTATAAGCCGAAAATCATAAATAATTCATAGAAATTTAAACTGAAATCCTATAGTCATCTGAACATAAATAAGGAACTTTTGAGAAAAAATACGTGAAACCATAAACTTCCCCTAGGGAAAAAAAGGTTGGGATACGTACATTGATGGTCCCTCGTTTGCTGATAATTCCACCCATAAAAAAAACTTTAAACAAAATTTTTTTTTAATTGTAAAAAAAATTATTTCATAAAAAAAAATACAGAACAATTCGAAAAAAATTTTACGAATCTTGAAAAAACGTAATATTAAAAAAAAACTAATCTGCATCTATTTTTTAAAGTGCCAAAAGAATCAAATAACAAGTAAAAAATAATTAACCGAAAAATCACCCTTGAAATCATTTTGGAAACCGATGCCTCATTCTTCTTATTTGATTTGAACAGCTAAATCAATTGAAAAAAATTCCATCTAATTTACGTGCAACATTAAAATTTATTATATCAATTCGAGGCCAAGTATTTTCTAATGAATTGAAAAAAGTTACCATTTGAATTACGTGCAGCACTAAAATTTATGATATTAATCGGTGGACAAGTATTTTATTAGTAACTCCAAATTTTGACATTATTGAATTGTTCTAAGAAGCTTTCAAATCCAAAAGAATCACATGCAAGCTAGCCATTTCTTACTCTATGGTGGCAGAGACTTATAAGAAAATCGATTCTTCTCAGACTTTCAGGATCCTCTGGTATTATTCACAAAATTCGACGTCGATTGGATCGATACAAATTATGTTTAAATATGTGTTAAAAGTACTTGTCCGGCCCATCACTTTCCGTTTAAATTGTTTATCCAAATAAAAGTCAGGGCTTGTCTAGAACTAATGGATCACAAGTATTCATGCAGAGGGAATTGAGAGAATTATCTTCAAGTAATTTTTACTTAATTGCACTAATTTAATAAAAAACGGAAACAAATTATTCCGCAATATAGAAGGGATATTATTGTGCATCGATAAATGAAAAAAATTGTACATAATGTATATGTTCAAGCTTCCAAAATAACTCTGCAGTTTACATTCGATGACGGCAATTTTTACTTCCCACTTATTGTTCCAGCGAACGAGTTCCATTCGGAATAAGAACTAACCTATGCGGTTATTAAGAACATTAAATTAATAATGAATCGCATTTCAACAAACTTTTAACGAGATTCTGCCGTACCATTTTGTTTTTTTATGATTGATTCATTATTGAATGAATAGTGATGGGCCGGACAAGTACTTTTTACACATATTTAAACATAATTTGTATCGATCCAATCGACGTCGAATTTTGTGAATAATACCAGAGGATCCTGAAAGTCTGAGAAGAATCGATTTTCTTATAAGTCTCTGCCACCATAGAGTAAGAAATGGCTAGCTTGCATGTGATTCTTTTGGATTTGAAAGCTTCTTAGAACAATTCAATAATGTCAAAATTTGGAGTTACTAATAAAATACTTGTCCACCGATTGATATCATAAATTCTAGTGCTGCACGTAATTCAAATGGTAACTTTTTTCAATTCATTAGAAAATACTTGGCCTCGAATTGATATAATAAATTTTAATGTTGCACGTAAATTAGATGGAATTTTTTTCAATTGATTTAGCTGTTCGAATTAAATAAGAAGAATGAGGCATCGGTTTCCAAAATGATTTCAAGGGCGATTTTTCGGTTAATTATTTTTTACCTGTTATTTGATTCTTTTGACACTTTAAAAAATAGATGCAGATTAGTTTTTTTTTAATATTACGTTTTTTCAAGATTTGTAAAATTTTTTTCGAATTGTTCTGTATTTTTTTTTATGAAATAATTTTTTTTACAATTAAAAAAAAATTTTGTTCAAAGTTTTTTTTATGGGTGGAATTATCAGCAAACGAGGGACCATCAATGTACTTGTCCCAACCTTTTTTTTCCCTAGGGGAAGTTTATGGAATGATATCACGTCTTTTTTCTCAAAAGATCCTTATTAATGTTCAGATGACTATAAGATTTTAGTTTAAATTTCTATGAATTGTTTATAATTTTCGGCGTATAACGTTGGTTTTCACGAAAAAAGACCTATTTTTCGTCGAAATTGTACTGAAAATATTTCGATAGAGGTTTATTCTTGGACTTTGGTGATTTTTCTCCTTGTCTTCTAATATGTTTTGTCCATTGGGAACTCAAGAGCATGGAGCAATGCGTGTTGCGGGCCGAGATTGATTTTCGGCTGATAACGTTAGGAAAAAGAAAGGAAAAGAGGAAAGATAGATTAAATTCAAGACACAACAAATCCAACAGAATTGGCCCTTTTTAAATGTTGCTTTTGCTTTCTGAATCTAGACATTTTCGTATCATTCAAAACGTGTCCCCGATGAAATATATTTCCAAAGTTTGCAAGTGGCCGCTGAGATCCAATTATCTACAGTTTGATAGTTGCTGAAAAAAAGCACCCGGAAACATTTATTATGTCAGAACTCAAAGAAGCAAAAAAAACTGAGCGTACTTAATTCAACAGAGCAACGGAATTCAAAGACGTTTAAGGTATCTGCATTGGTTTTGGAGAAAAACAATTTCAGGAGAATTCAGGAATGAATTTAAAAGTTTAAAAACTCCGAATAAAATAGAAAACGGAAAATTTAGGAATTTAAAAAAGCTGAAGACATTTGTGATGAATTTTTGAGATTACATGTTACGGTTGGAGTAAAAAATTTGAATGATTGGCACACATGCTGCGACACAAAAATATGAAAGTTTGGAGGTATTCGCTTCATACCGCAGTAATACAAACTTGAATAGTATTTAAAAAGAAATACTTTTAAACTTGCTAAACCAAGTTCTATTACTCATTCTCATAATCAAAGATAGGGGGTGATACTTAACACACATATTTATGCACAGAAATTTCAGAGTTCACAGGTATCTGCTGCGATTCAATGTATCTGCGCAATAAATTTTGAAGACAGCAATTTAAAATCTATCCATAAATGAGCAACTGAAGACTTCTGTGATGAGTTTTTTACTTCATATATATGTTACAGTTAGTGTTAAAAAGTAAAATGAGTGGCACAGTATATCAATTTTATAATTCGCAGATTTTTGCTTTGCTGTATTTCAATAATCCAAATCTATAGTATTATAGAGAAAAGTTGGCAAAAGTCATGATGTTACGTTGAAATGACATAGCGAACATTGTATTCAGAAATTCTGTATGTTCCCATGGATGTTAGCAGGCATTATATTTGATCTCATCCAAAACTGAGCAACTGTAGACTTAGCGTAATGAATCTTTTCACTAATAATTCCACATTTGTAGTTTGCAAAGTGGGAATACTCAACATACATGTCATTTCATAAGTATTGTTGTCAAAATTTGTCTTTGCCTACTGCATTCCAAAGATTCGCCTTTTCATATGATCAGCAAACAAAGCATCCAAAGACTTTTAGGAATAAGTTTCAAAATTTGTTACTCGACAGACCAGGTGGAAAAAGAATAACTACACTTATATCAAGACCAGAAACTGTTTTGAGAATCTGATGTACAAAATGTGAGATTGATGATCATAGCTGGAAACCTCTTGAATCACGTTACCACAATCAGCATGAAGAAATAGTAGATAATCATAGGACACATATTAGGCAATTAATTAATGATATGTATCGATCCGCTGCAAACCAATGGAGTGAAAACAAGGATCGGAGAGGGCAGAGCCAAACTGAATATGAAGCAAAATATGGGAAACATGAGAAATAAATTAGAAAACATTTATTCAATTAAAGTTTACAATATCATTCTAACAGTTCTGTGTGTTTTTGTTGTATTTATTCATATATATAACCTGGCGCCTTCATATATATAACCTAGCCACTGACGATATATTTACACTGGACAATATTTCTCGCACTCTGATTTAATTGAAAGATTATTTTAGTTAACACTTATTTCCACTCGAACAAAATAATGAAATCTTGAAAAGTTTTCGTTGACATATGCATCGCGCATTTTTTATCAAGAGACTCGGTAGAGTCTCGGGACAAGTATATATTGACAGCCCTGTCGTCTGCTGGCCCGAGGCTCTCGCCGAGACTATATTATCTCTGAATAAAACGAAATCTTGAAAAAACATTATATTAAAGCAAAAACTAATCTGTATCTATTTTTCTAAGTGTCAAAAGAATCAAATAACAAGTAAAAAATAAAAAACCGAAAAATCGGTCTTGACATCATTTTGGAAACCGATGCCTCATTCTTCTTATTAGATTCGGACAGCTAAATCAACTGAAAAAAATTCCATCTAATTTACGTGCGGCATTAAAATTTATTATATTAATTCGAGGCCAAGTATTTTCTAATGAATTGAAAAAAGTTACCACTTGAATTACGTGCAGCATTAAAATTTATGATATCAATCGGTGGACAAGTATTTTATTAGTAACTCCAAATTTTGACATTATTAAATTCTTTTAAGAAGCTTTCAAATCCAAAAAAATCACATGAAAGCTAGTCATATGTTACTCTATGGTGGCAGAGACTTATAAGAAAATCGACTCTTCTCAGACTTTCAGGATCCTCTGGTATTATTCACAAAATTCGACGTCGATTGGATCGATACAAATTATGTTTAAATATGTGTTAAAAGTACTTGTCCGGCCCATCACTTTCCGTTTAAATTGTTTATCCAAATAAAAGTCAGGGCTTGTCTAGAACTGATGGATCACAAGTATTCATGCAGAGGGAATTGAGAGAATTATCTTCAAGTAATTTCTACTTAATTGCACTAATTTAATAAAAAACGGAAACAAATTATTCCGCAATATAGAAGGGATATTATTGTGCATCGATAAATGAAAAAAATTGTACGTAATGTATATGTTCAAGCTTCCAAAATAACTCTGCAGTTTACATTCGATGACGGCAATTTTTACTTCCCACTTATTCTTCCAGCGAACGAGTTCCATTCGGAATAAGAACTAACCTATAATATTATTAAGAACATTAAATTAATAATGAATCGCATTTCAACAAACTTTTAACGAGATTCTGCCGTGTCATTTCGTTTTTTTATGATTGATTCTTTATTGAATGAATAGTGATGGGCCGGACAAGTACTTTTAACACATATTTAAACATAATTTGTATCGATCCAATCGACGTCGAATTTTGTGAATAATACCAGAGGATCCTGAAAGTCTGAGAAGAGTCGATTTTCTTATAAGTCTCTGCCACCATAGAGTAACATATGACTAGCTTTCATGTGATTTTTTTGGATTTGAAAGCTTCTTAAAAGAATTTAATAATGTCAAAATTTGGAGTTACTAATAAAATACTTGTCCACCGATTGATATCATAAATTTTAATGCTGCACGTAATTCAAGTGGTAACTTTTTTCAATTCATTAGAAAATACTTGGCCTCGAATTAATATAATAAATTTTAATGCCGCACGTAAATTAGATGGAATTTTTTTCAGTTGATTTAGCTGTCCGAATCTAATAAGAAGAATGAGGCATCGGTTTCCAAAATGATGTCAAGACCGATTTTTCGGTTTTTTATTTTTTACTTGTTATTTGATTCTTTTGACACTTAGAAAAATAGATACAGATTAGTTTTTGCTTTAATATAATGTTTTTTCAAGATTTGTAAAATTTTTTTCGAATTGTTCTGTATTTTTTTTTAAAGTTTTTTTTATGGGTGGAATTATCAGCAAACGAGGGACCATCAATGTACTTGTCCCAACCTTTTTTTTCCCTAGGGGAAGTTTATGGTTTGATATCACGTCTTTTTTCTCAAAAGATCCTTATTTATGTTCAGATGACTGTAAGATTTTAGTTTAAATTTCTATGAATTGTTTATAATTTTTAGCGTATAACGTTGGTTTTCACGAAAAAAGACCTATTTTTCGTCGAAATTGTACTGAAAATATTTCGATAGAGGTTTAGTCTTGGACTTTTGTGATTTTTCTCCTTGTCTTCTAATATGTTTCGTCCATTGGGAACTCAAGAGCATGGAGCAATGCGTGTTGCGGGCCGAGATATGATTTTCGGCTGATAACGTTAGGAAAAAGAAAGGAAAAGAGGAAAGATAGATCAAATTCAAGACACAACAAATCCAACAGAATTGGCCCTTTTTAAATGTTGCTTTTGCATTCTGAATCTAGACATTTTCGTGTCATTCAAAACGTGTCCCTGATGAAATATATTTCCAAAGTTTGCAAGTGGCCGCTGAGATCCAATTATCCAGTTTGATAGTTGCTGAAAAAAGGCACCCGGAAACATTTATTATGTCAGAACTCAAAGAAGCAAAAAAAACTGAGCGTACTTAATTCAACAGAGCAACCGAATTCAAAGACGTTTAAGGTATCTGCATTTGTTTTGGCGAAAAACAATTTCAGGAGAATTCATTAATGAATTTAAAAGTTTAAAAACTCAGAATGAAATAGAAAACGGAAAATTTAGGAATTTAGAGAAGCTGAAGACGTTTGTGATGAATTTTTGAGATTACATGTTACGGTTGGAGTAAAGAATTTAAATGATTGGCACACATGCTGCGACACAAAAATATGAAAGTTTGGAGGTATTCGCTTCATACCGCAGTAATACAAACTTCAATAGTATTTAAAAAGAAATACTTTAAAACTTACTAAACCAAGTTCTATTACTCATTCTCATAATCAAAGATAGGGGGTGATACTTAACACACATATTTATGCACAGAAATTTCAGAGTTCGCAGGTATCTGCTGCGATTCAATGTATCTGCGCAATAAATTTTGAAGACAGCAATTTAAAATCTATCCATAAATGAGCAGCTGAAGACTTCTGTGATGAGTGTTTACTTCATATATATGTTACAGTTAGTTTTAAAAAGTAAAATGCGTGACACAGTATATCAATTTTAGAATTCGCAGATTTTTGCTGTATTTCAATAATCCAAATCTATAGTATTATAGAGAAAAGTTGGTAAAAGTCATGATGTTATGTTGAAATTACATAGCGAACATTGGATTCAGAAATTCTGTATGTTCCCATGGATGTTAGCAGGCATTATATTTGATCGCATCCAAAACTGAGCAACTGTAGACTTAGCGTAATGAATCTTTTCACTAATAATTCCACATTTGTAGTTTGCAAAGTGAGAATACTCAATATTACCATAATTAAAGATAGGAGGTGATACTTAGCACATATATTTATCCACAGAAATTTTAAAGTTCGCAGCTATCTGCTGCAATTCAATGTATCTGCGCAATGAGTTTGGAAAACAGCAATTTCAAATCAAATTTCAAAGCATAAATGAGCAACTGAAGACTTTTCTAATGAATTTTTCACTTCATATTTATGTTGCAGTGAGAGTCAAAAAGTAAAATGAATGGCAAAGTATATAAATTTTATAGTTTGCAGATTTTTGCTGTATTTCAATGATCCAAATCTATATAGTATTATAGTGAAAAGTTGTTCAAAGTCATGATGTTCCATTAAAATGACATAGCGCATATAACATTTAGAAATTCTGTAGGTTTCCATGATGTCGGCAGGCATTATACTCAATCGCATCCAAAACTGAGCAACTGTAGACTTATCGTAATGAATGTTTTCACCAATAATTCCACATTTGCAGTTTGCAGAATAGGAATACTCAACATACGAGTTATTTCATAAGTATTGTTGTCGAAATTTGTGTTTGCCTACCGCATTCCGAAGATTCAACTTTTCATACTATCAGCAAAAAAAACATCCAAAGACTTTTTGGAACAAGTTTCAAAATTTATTACTCGACAGACCAGGTGGAAAAAGTATAACTGCACTTATATCAACACCAGAAACTGTTTTGAGAATCAGATATACAAAATGTGCGATTGATGATCATAGTCGGAAACCACTTGAATTACGTTACCACAATCAGCATGAAGAAATATTAGACAATCATAGGACACATATTAGGAAACCAATTAATAATACGTATCCATCCGCTGCAAACCGATGGAGTCAAAACAAGGATCGGATAGAGCAGAGCCAAACTCTATAGGAAGCAAAATATGGGAATATTCAAAAATAATGATGACACAAGAAATAAATTAGAAAACATTTATTCAATTGAAGTTTCTAACATCATACTAACAGTTCCGTGTGTTTTTGTTTTATTAATTATTTATCAACCATGTCATTTCAGATCAAAAAGAAAATTTGAGGTTATAGGTTGACACACGTTTTTCCTCACAACTTTGAACTTTTAGAACTCTTTTCGATTAACTGATTTGACTTAGAAAGTTTATATTATTTACCAACTATACGGACGTTCGTTACATTTGTCGCGCCTTCGTAACGTCAAACGCCGGCTGATTCGTTAACACACAACTATCAAAGCGAACTCGTATACATAATCTAATTACACACATGACATATAACCATGCTTTAACTGACGATATATTTACACTGGACAATATCCCTCGCACACTGGTTCAATTGAAGGAATTAATACTTATTTCCAATCGAACGAAATAATAAAATCTGCATCACCCAAAAACACACGGATCACAGACTAGATTTACGCGGCCGCTTTTATACCGGTTTAATTCACTAAAAGACCGGTTTTCTTAATATTATGACACCACATGACTATTTTTACTAAAATAATAAATATTATGCACTCTACTAAACAACAAACATTTTTTAAAATTGAATTTAGACCGCACTTTATTATGTCGAAACTGCGTTTGTTCATGATGCTATCAAAAACTGACAGATGGTTGTACATATATACGTTGACGAAGTCTGAGCGTGGTTACGTTCATGGAGTGTGACCGTGGATACGTTTATGGAGTTTAAACGTGGTCTGTCAGATGGAGTGAGCCAATCAGAATGCGTTGAGATACAACTCTACTACCACTAACTCACGTCAAAACGCGTATACGTATACGTCGAACTCGTAATGTGTCAGTAACTTTTGCATAATCTTGAGCCCGTGCAAAGTTTTTTCTCAACAATTACGCCACCGATCATGCTCATTTTGGGCGGAATCGAAAGAGAATTTATTAATTAATCTCCAGTTCAATTTTCAAAGTCTCAGATGACTTATGAGTTTCGTATTTGAACAATATGACATGCCAATTTTACCCCCACCACGGCGAATCGTTTTATTCAGAGAAAGTATACTCGGCGAGAGCCTCAGGCCAGCAGACGACAGAGCTGTCAATGTACTTGTCCCGAGACTCTACCGAGTCTCTTGATTCGCGGTGGTGGGGGTAAAATCGACATGTCATTTTCTTGAATTGCGAAGCTCAGGAGTTATGTCGCAATTTGAAAATTGAACTTTCAGCTAATTAAGAAATTCTCTTTCTATTGCGCCCAAAATCAGCATGATCGGTGGCGTAATTGCTGAGAAAAAACTTTGCACGGGCTCAAGATTATGCAAAAAGTACCAACACATTTACGCAGCTGACGTATCCGTATATGGGTTCAGACCGATACATACAAGGGCTTCTTGATGCCCATCATAACCAATCACCGGTGAGAATCTATTCGTCTCGGCCAATCGCCGATGAGAGAGTTTCTGATAGTCCTCAATGTTTTCTTGTATACCGTCTGTTATCGTCTGTTATGTTATTATAAAGTGATTGCGATCGTAGCCCCGTGGATCAACGGTGCAAGATTTGCAAATTTCGTTTAAATAAATAAAACATTATTGGAAATAGCAGTGGATATAATCAATTTTATTTTTTTCATAAAAGAAGTTTCAATAAGTTTCGAGCCCAATTCACGACAATAATATCTATAATAAATAAAACCTCAAAAGTGGATTAATTGATCTCATATAGTGTACTGAGAGTGAGTAAAATATTGAGAAGTGAAAACGTGAATAATGTGTGTCGTGAAAATTAAGAATTATCTGTTCTACTTCGATATCGTAATATATACATAGATAGCAAATTTGCGAGATTTCGCGTCATGTTGACGTTTGAGGTTATGACCGCCGGAGTGCTGTTGCGTGCAGAGTGTAGAAAAATAAAAGTGGTTATTGAAAAGTGGAAGGAATCGATATTATTAATGACGTGACTAATTAGTGTTGAATAATAATAATAATAACAATGAGAAAAAAAACGTTCGTTCATTATAACCTCTAAAACGTTCTTTCCAAACAGAAATTCTATGTTGTGTAATTACATTAAAGAAAGAGGTGGATGGTTGTGTGTAAACGAATTCAAATAAATTATAAAAAACTTTGGTCAAGGAATTCAATGTATTGTTGTCATAATTTCTTTCATTTAGTTTGGCTGTGTTCACCGGTCCCTTTTTTCCACCTCCTTAGCTTACAGTGTATTGTCATACCAATTTCTATTTGTTCTCCAGACAATACGAGAGATATTCATATTTCTATTTTTTTTATATTAATTTCAACAAGATAATTTGAAATATTTATAACAAAAAGCCTTCATAATTGCTTGTTCATACACCCAAGTTTTGAAAAATCTTTGAGCCATGTAAATGCATAGATATATTCACTTGAGTTGTTACATGATAAATTTGGAAATTTATTTCAATAAGTCATTGGGTGCTTAATTTTCATGATATCAAAATTTGTATCTTCGAAATGCAATGAACACCTCTAAAGTTCGACAAAGTGATGAAGCGACATGTATATTGAATATTTCCAGACCATGTTTGCGATTGGCATTGTGGGTTGAAAAATTCATGTCTGTAAGTCTACACCTGATCATTTTTGGATGTGATCAAATATTTTGTCTGCGGATAACCATGGAGACATACAAAATTACAGCATTTTGCTTGCTTCAACATGCATCGTATCTGTCACTTTTTTTTTGAATGTGTCATAATAAGTTTCAAAAATGTGGTTCATGTAATTTTTAAGTGTTTTTCCCTATAGCACCAAAGTCTGTATAACTGGTACCTAGCAAGTACCTATGAACTTTGATATTTCTGTGAAATAGCAGGTATGCCAATCTTTTAGCTTTTTGGTTCCGACTGGAATATATTAACGAAGATATTCATTACTAAAGTCTTCACCTACTTATTTCTGAATAGATCTGAAATTACTGTCTTCAGAAACTAATGCACAGATACATGAAACAATTTTGATTTCTGTTCTCTTTCAATTGCGCTGTCTTTTTTCTTTTTAACTATGGCTCTGCTCTTTCCGATCCTTGTTTTGACTCCATCGGTTTGCAGCGGATCGATGCATATTATTAATTGGTTGCCTAATATGTGTCCTATGATTTTCTACTATTTCTTCATGCTGATTGTGGTAACGTGATTCAAGAGGTTTCCAATTATGATCATCAATTGCACATTTTGTACAACAGATTCTCAAAACAGTTTCTGGTCTTGATATAAGTGTAGTTATTCTTTTTCCACCTGGTCTGTCGAGTAATAAATTTTGAAACTTGTTCCAAAAAGTCTTTGGATGCTTTTTTTGCTGATAATATGAAAATTTGAATCTTCGGAATGCGGTAGGCAAACACAAATATTGACAACAATACTTATGAAATGACGTGTATGTTGAGTATTCCTATTCTGCAAACTGCAAATGTGGAATTATTGGTGAAAACATTCATTACGATAAGTGTACAGATGCTCAGTTTTCGATTACGATTAAGTATAATACCTGCTAACATCATGGAAACCTACAGAATTTCTGAATGTTATGTGCGCTATGTGATTTTAATGTAACATCATGACTTCTAACAACTTTCCACTCTAATACTATAGATTTGGATCATTGAAATACAGCAAAAATCTGCAAACTATAAAATTTATATACTGTGCCATTCATTTTATTTTTTACTCCCACCGTAACATAAATATGAAGTGAAAAATTCATTACAAAAGTCTTCAGTTGCTCATTTATGGATTTTCTGTGGATAAGTATATGTGCTAAGTATCACCCCCTATCTTTATGGTAATATGTAATGGAACTTTGTTCAGCAAGTTTTAAAGTATTTCTTTTCAAATAGTATTAAAGTTTGTATTACTGCGGTATGGAGCGAATACCTTCAAACTTTGATATTTTTGTGTCGCAGCATGTGTGCCAATTATTTAAATTATTTACTCCAACTGTAACATGTAATTTCAAAAATTCATCACAAACGTTTTCAGCTTTACTAATTTTCCTTTTTCTAAATTCTATGCTAAATTTCTGAATTTCCTAATTTATTTCTAAATTATCCTGAAATGAAATTGTTTTCCTCCACAAGCAATGCAGGTACCTTAAACGTCTTTGAATTCCGTTGCTCTGTTGAATTAAGTACGCTCAGTTTTTTTTACTTCTTTGAATTCTGACATAATAAATGTTTCCGAATGCCTTTTTTCTGCAACTATCAAACTGTAGATAATTGGATCTCCGCGGCCACTTGCAAACTTTGGAAACATATTTCATCGGGGGCATGTTTTGGATGACACGAAAATGTCTAGATTCAGAATGCAAAAACGACATTTAAAAATGGCCAATTCTGTTGGATTCGTTGTGTCTTGAATTTGATCTATCTTTTCTCTTTTCCTTTCTTTTCACTAACGTTATAAGCCGGAAATCATATCTCAGCCTGCAACACACATTGCTACATGCTCTTGAGTTTCCAATGGACAAAACATATTAGAAGACAAGGAGAAAAATCACCAAAGACCAAGAACAAACCTCTATCGAAATATTTCCAGTTCAAATTTGACGAAAAATAGGTCTTTTTTCGTGGAAACCAACGTTATAAGCCGAAAATCATATCACGCCCTACAACCTGCTTTTCACCGTGCTCTTTGGTTCCTAATTGACAAAACATATTAGAGTACAAGGAAAAAAATCGCCAAAGTCCAAGGAGAGACCTGTGACGAAATATTTTCAGTTCAATTTTTACGAAAAATAGGTCTTCTTTCGTGGAAACCTACGCTATAAGCCGATAATCATATCCCGGCCTCCAACCCGCTTGCGGCCGTGCTCTTGGGTTCCTAATTGACAAAACATATTAGAGTACAAGGGAAAAAATCGCCGAAGTCCGAGGACAGACCTCTGACGAAATATGTCCAGTACAATTTTGACGAAAAATAGGTATTTTTTCGTGAAAACCAACGTTATAAGACGAAAATCATAAATAATTCATAGAAATTTAAACTAATATCCTATAGTCAACTGAACATAAATAAGGAACTTTTGAGAAAAAAGACGTGATATCAAACCATAAACTTCCCCTAGGAAAAAAAGGTTTGGACAAGTACATTGATGATCCCTCATTTGTTGATAATTCCATCCATGAAAAAAACTTTAAAACAAAATTTTTATAAAAAATGGGCAAAAAAATTATTTTATAAAAAAAATACAGAACAATTCGAAAAAAATTTCACAAATCTTGAAAAAGCATTATCTTAAAACAAAACTAAACTGTATCTATTTTTTAACGTGTTAAAAGAATCAAATAACAAGTAAAAAATAAAAAACCGAAAAATCGCGCTTGAAATCATTTTGGAAACCGATGCCTCATTCTTCTTATTTGATTCGAAGGGCTAAATCAACTAAAAAAATTCCATCTAATTTACGTACAGCATTAAAATTTATTATATCAATTCGAGACCAAGTATTTTCTAATAAATTGAAAAAAGTTACCATTTGAGTTACGTGCAGCACTAAAATTTATGATATCAATCGAAGGACAAGTAATTTATGAGTAACTCCAAATTTCAACATTATGGAACTGTTTTAAGAAGATTTAAATCCAAAAAAATCACATGCAAGCTAGTCATTTCTTACTCTATGATGGCAGAGACAATCGATTTTTTTCAGACTTTCAGGAGCTACTGATATTATTCACAATATTCGACGTCGATTGGATCGATAGAAATTATGTTTAAATATGAGTTAAAAGTACTTGTCCGGTCCATCACTTTTCATTTAAATCAAATAAAAATCAATCATAAAAAAACGAAACTGTACGGGAGAATCCGGTTAAAAATTTATTGAAATGCGATTTAGGTTAGTTATGCCGAATGAAATTCGTTCGCTGGAAGAAGTGAGAAGTAAACACTGCCGTCATAGCAATACAAACTGGGGAGTTATTTTGGAACCTTCAACATATTTAATGTGCAAAATGTTTTTTATTTATCGATGCACAATAACATCCTTTGTATATTACAGGACAATTTGTTTCCATTCTTATTAAATTAGTGCAATTAAGAGAAAATTACTTGAAGATAACTCTCTAAATTCCCTTTGCATGAATATTTGTGCTCCAACAGTTCTAAAAAAGCCCGGATTTTTATTTAAATATAATAAGTTTAATGGAAAGTGATGGGCCGGACAAGTACTTTTAACTCATATTTAAACATAATTTCTATCGATCCAATCGACGTCGAATATTGTGAATAATATCAGTAGCTCCTGAAAGTCTGAAAAAAATCGATTGTCTCTGCCATCATAGAGTAAGAAATGACTAGCTTGCATGTGATTTTTTTGGATTTAAAAGCTTCTTAAAACATTTCCATAATGTTGAAATTTGGAGTTACTCATAAATTACTTGTCCTTCGATTGATATCATAAATTTTAGTGCTGCACGTAACTCAAATGGTAACTTTTTTCAATTTATTAGAAAATACTTGGTCTCGAATTGATATAATAAATTTTAATGCTGTACGTAAATTAGATGGAATTTTTTTTAGTTGATTTAGCCCTTCGAATCAAATAAGAAGAATGAAGCATCGGTTTCCAAAATGATTTCAAGCGCGATTTTTCGGTTTTTATTTTTTACTTGTTATTTGATTCTTTTAACACTTTAAAAAATAGATACAGTTTAGTTTTTTTTAAAGATAATGCTTTTTCAAGATTTGTGAAATTTTTTTCGAATTGTTCTGTATTTTTTTTATAAAATAATTTTTTTGCCCATTTTTTATAAAAATTTTGTTTTAAAGTTTTTTTCATGGATGGAATTATCAACAAACGAGGGATCATCAATGTACTTGTCCCAACCTTTTTTTTCCTAGGGTATCCTTTTTCGCACACATATCACAGACTACATTTACGCGGCCGCTTTGATACTGGTTTAGTATATCACAAAATTTAACGAAATAAATCGTAATATGCACTTCGTTAGATGACGAAAATTATTTTCAGTTATCCCGCACGCACTTAATAACATCATAACCCCAAACGTCAACATGACGTGAAACTTCGGCTGGTGACTTTCGAGCTCTCGGCATGTGACGTCAGTCCGCGACACCGCCGCGAAGTTAGACCGAGGGACATGAGGCCTTTGATGGTATTATATACAGACATGTCAAATTTCTAAATGTGTTAGTAACTTTTGCATAATCTTGAGCCTGTGCAAAGTTTTTTCTCAGCAATTACGCTACTGATTGTGTTGGTTTCGGGCTCATTCGAAAGAGATTTTGAAATTTAGTCTCCAAACTAATTTTTGCTTAACAAAACATCTCTTGAACTCCGCAATTCTAGAAAATGACATGGCAATTTTACCCCCACCACTGCGAATCGTTTTATTCAGAGAAAAGATAGTCTCGGCGAGAGCCTCAGGCTAGCAGACGACAGGGCTGTCAATGTACTTGTCCCGAGACTCTACCGAGTCTCTTGATATCGTCACGTCCCGCGTTTAGTTATCCTTAAACGCGAGATTTGACGACGATTCCTCTCCACTTCAAAATATTTCTTTTATTGAAACTGCCAGAACGTTCTTGATTCGGTCAGTAGGCGATGCCTCGTGCCCTAGCAACCGCTTGGAATCCGCTGGTTCGGCATCGCTTGATCGCGACCTCCAAGGTGGCTCGTGGATACCCTTGGTAACCACTAAAGTCATAACTTAGAGACTAAAGTGCTGAAATTCACTGAAAACCCCGTCACGACGATCGCTTTCGAGCTTTCGTCACCGTGGTGAGGATTTTTGTACATCAGTTCCGTTTGATTCTTAACCGACACTCGGTCGTCTCTCGGGATAACTCCGTAATCCAGCAAACTCGCGGCGGGGTAGCAAATCCTGGTACAATGACACAGGTTAACCGCATAGAGATTATAAGTCTGGGTTCCGTCAACAGACGCGTAGTGAGCAACACATTGCCCCTTGCCTCAGGGACGTTTTCTTGCCGAGTCTTGCAGACTTTTGTGTGCCCCATTTAATTAAGCTTATTTCTCCATTTGTCATTCTTCCTAAACCAAGTTAATTCTGTGCGTGTGTGAGAACCGCGCGTTAACTGAAGGCGTGGTTATTGTGTGCGGAGCTGAACGGGAGAATTGTTCCCGTTCGTGTGAGAGAGTAAGTTGGAGTAAATGTTAATTTACGGTTGTTTCCGTCTTTAAAATCGTACCTCGATTCATTCAAATTGTAAACCTTTTTGTATCTTTTCTTTTTGCATACTTTTTACATATATTCCTGTTCTCGTGAACCATCTGTTTACATACCTTGTCATTAAATCTGATTTCCCGATTAATAATTATCTGAGCGACCCAATCTCCTGCTTCGGGGCCCGTACGGGACCATATTGGCACTGATTCTTTATTTCTTAAATTATTCCGATTACTTAATCACTTTAATATTGCAATATTTCGGTTATTCCCATAATTATCCAACCCTAGGAAAAAAAAGGTTGGGACAAGTACATTGATGGTCCCTGGTTTGCTAATAAATCCATCCATAAAAAAACTTTAAAAAAAATTTTCTTTAAAAATTGTCAAAAAAATTATTTTATAAAAAAAAATACAGTACAATGCGAAAAAAATTTCACAAATCTAGAAAAAACATTATGTTTAAAAAAAAAATATTCTGTATCTATTTTTTAAAGTTCAAAAAAATCAAATAACAAGTAAAATATAAAAAACCGAAAAATCGCGTTTGAAATCATTATGCAAACCGATGCCTCATCCTTCTTATTTGATTCGAACAGCTAAATCAATTGAAAAAAATTCCATCTAATTTACGTGCAGCATTAAAATTTATTATATCAATTCGAGGCCAAGTATTTTCTAATGAATTGAAAAAAGTTACCACTTGAATTACGTACAGCACTAAAATTTATGATATCAATCAGTGGACAAGTATTTTATTAGTAACTCCAAATTTTGACATTATTAAAATGTTCTAAGAAGCTTTTAAATCCAAAAAAAATTACATGAAAGCTAGTCATTCGTTACTCTATGGTGGCAAAGACTTATAAGAAAATCGATTTTTCTCAGACTTTCAGGATCCTTTGGTATTATTCACAAAATTCAACGTCGATTGGATCGATACAAATTATGTTTAAATATGTGTTAAAAGTACTTGTCCGGCCCATCACTTTCCGTTTAAATTGTTTATCCAAATAAAAATCAGGGCTTGTCTAGAACTGATGGTTCACAAGTCACAAGTATTCATGCAGAGGGAATTGAGAGAATTATCTTCACGTAATTTTTACTTAGTTGCACTAATTTAATAAAAAACGGAAACAAATTATTCTGCAATATACAAGGGATTTTATTCTGCATCGATAAATGGAACAAATTGTACATAATATATATGTTCAAGCTTCCAAAATAACTCTCCAGTTTATATTCAATGATGTCAATTTTTACTTCTTACTTATTCTTCCAGCGAACGAATTCCATACGGACTAAGAACTAACCTCTACTATTATTAAAAGCATTAAACTAATAATGAATCGCATTTCAACAAATTTTTAACCAGATTCTGCCGTACAATTTCATTTTTTTATGATTGATTTTTTATTGAATGAATAGTGATGGGCCGGACAAGTACTTTTAACACATATTTAAACATAATTTGTATCGATCCAATCGACGTTGAATTTTGTGAATAATACCAAAGGATCCTGAAAGTCTGAGAAAAATCGATTTTCTTATAAGTCTTTGCCACCATAGAGTAACGAATGACTAGCTTTCATGTAATTTTTTTTGGATTTAAAAGCTTCTTAGAACATTTTAATAATGTCAAAATTTGGAGTTACTAATAAAATACTTGTCCACTGATTGATATCATAAATTTTAGTGCTGTACGTAATTCAAGTGGTAACTTTTTTCAATTCATTAGAAAATACTTGGCCTCGAATTGATATAATAAATTTTAATGCTGCACGTAAATTAGATGGATTTTTTTTCAATTGATTTAGCTGTTCGAATCAAATAAGAAGGATGAGGCATCGGTTTGCATAATGATTTCAAACGCGATTTTTCGGTTTTTTATATTTTACTTGTTATTTGATTTTTTTGAACTTTAAAAAATAGATACAGAATATTTTTTTTTTAAACATAATGTTTTTTCTAGATTTGTGAAATTTTTTTCGAATTGTACTGTATTTTTTTTTATAAAATAATTTTTTTGACAATTTTTAAAGAAAATTTTTTTTAAAGTTTTTTTATGGATGGATTTATTAGCAAACGAGGGACCATCAATGTACTTGTCCCAACCTTTTTTTTCCTAGGGGAAGTTTATGGTTTGATATCACGTATTTTTTCTCTAAAGTTCCTTATTTATGTTCAGTTGACTATAGGATTTTAGTTTAAATTTCTACGAATTATTTATGATTTTCAGCTTATAACGTTGGTTTTCACGAAAACAGACCTATTTTTCGTCAAAATAGTACTGAAAATATTTCGTCACAGGTCTGTCCTTGGACTTTGAGGATTTTTTTCCATGTACTCTAATGTGTTTTATCAATTAGGAATCAAAGAGCACGGTCGAAAGCGGGTTGGAGGCTGCGATATGATTTTCGGCTTATATCGTTAGTTTCCACAAAAAAAAGACCTATTTTTCGTCAAAAATGTACTGCAAATATTTCGTCACAGGTCTGTTCTTGGACTTTGGCAATTTTTTTTCTTTAACTCTAATATGTTTTGTCAATTAGGAACCCAAGAGCACGGTGGAAAGCAGGTTGGAGGCCGAGATATGTTTTTCGGCTTGTAACTTTGGTTTCCACGAAAATAGACCTATTTTTCGTAAAAATTGTATTGGAACTATTTCGATAGAGGTTTGTTCTTGGACTTTGGTGATTTTTCTCCTTGTCTTCTAATATGTTTCGTCCATTGGGAACTCAAGAGCATGGAGCAATGCGTGTTGCGGCCCGAGATGTGATTTTCAGCTTATAACGTTAGAAAAAAGAAAGGAAAAGAGGAAAGATAGATCAAATTCAAGACTCAACAAATCCAACAGAATTGGCCATTTTTAAATGTCGCTTTTGCATTCTGCATCTAGACATTTTCGTGTCTTCCAAAACGTACCCCCGACGAAATATATTTCCAAAGTTTGCAAGTGGCCGCTGCGATCCAATTATCTACAGTTTGATAGTTGCCGAAAAAAGGCACCTGGAAACATTTATTATGTTAGAACTCAAAGAAGCAAAAAAAACTGAGCGTACTTAATTCAACAGAGCAACGGAATTCAAAGACGTTTAAGGTACCTGCATTGGTTGTGGAGGTAAACAATTTAATTTCAGGATAATTTAGAAATAAATTTAGAAATTCAGAAATTCAGCATAGAATTTAGAAAAAGGAAAATTAAGTTAATTAGTAAAGCTGAAGACTTTTGGGATGAATTTTTGAGATTATATGTTACGGTTGGAGTAAAAAATTTAAATGATGGGCACACATGCTGCGACACAAACATATGAAAGTTTGCAGGTATTCGCTCCATACCGCAGTATTGGCACACATGCTGCGCCACAAAAATATGAAAGTTTGAAGGTTTTCGCTCCATACCACAGTAATACATTTTCAATACTATTTGAAAAGAAACACCTTAAAACTTGCTGAACCAAGTTCCATTACATATTACCATAATCAAAGATAAGGGGTGATCCGTAGCATATATATCTATCCACAGAAATTTCAGAGTTCGCAGGTATCTGCTGCGGTTCAATGTATCTGCGCAATGAGCTTCAAAGACAGCAATTTCAAATCTATCCATAAATGAGCAACTGAAGACTTTTATAATCAATTTTTTACTTCATATATATGTTACGGTTAGAGTCAAAATGTAAAATGAATGGCACAGTATATAAATTGTATAGTTTGCAGATTTTCGCTGTATTTCAATGATCCGAATCTACAGCATTGTCAAAAATCATGATGTCCCATTAAAATGACATAGCGCACATTGCATTCAGAAATTCTGTAAGTTTCTGGGGATGTTGGTAGGCATTATATTTGATCACATCCAAAACTGAGCAACTGTAGACTTATCGGAATGAATTTTTTTTATAATAATTCCATATTTGTAGTTAGTTTCCAAATTTATCACTCGACAGACCTAATGGGAAAAGAATAACTACCCAGTATACCAAGACCAGAAAATTTTTTGAAAATCTGATTTACAAAATGTGCAATTCAAGATTATGGTTAGAAACCTCTCGAATCATGTTACCACAATCATCATGAAGAAGGAGTAGAAAATCATAGGACACATATTAGGGAACGAATTAATAATATGAATCGATCCGCTGCAAACTGATGGGGTGGAAACAAGGATCGGAGAGGGCAGAGCCAAACTGAATATCAAGCAAAATATGGGAATGTATATATATAATGTTGACACAAGAAATAAATTAGAAAACATTTATTCAAGTAAAGTTTCTAATATCATTCTAACAGTTCCGTGTTTTTGTTCTATTTATTCGTATGTATAACCTATTTACACATGATATATAACCACGCCAGTGACGATATATTCGCACTGGACAATATTTTGTAATCTGGTTTAATTGAAGGATTATTTCAGTCAACACTTATTTCCAATCGAACGAAATAATGAAATCTTGAAAAGTTTCATTGACATATGCATCGCGCATTTTTTATATTCTTTTTCACACACACATCACAGACTACATTTACGCGACCGCTTTGATACCGATTTAATATATCATAAATTTTAACAAAATAAATAGTTATATGCACTTCTTTAGATGACGAAAATTATTTTTTTATTTATCCCGCACGCACTTCGTAATGTCGAAACTCTGTTCATGCGATCAAAAACTGACACACGGTTTGTATATATATATGTATATCGATCGAATTTATGACTGCTGTTACCAGCTGTGCTGCGTCGTGTGCTACGTTATGAAGTTGACGTCAGATTTCCAATCATCAACAACTAATTTCAACAACCAATCACAACGTCTAAAAATGGATGTCGTCAGATCCAACCAATCAGAAACTCGATAGCATCAAAGTGCCTTTGATGGTGTTATACTATAATATACAGACACATAAATTTTTGAATGTGTTGGTAACTTTTGCATAATCTTGAGCCCGTGCAAAGTTTTTTCTCAGCAATTACGCCACCAATAATGCTGATTTTGGGCTCATTCGATAAAGAATTTCTCAATTAGCTGAAAGTTCAATTTACAAAGTCGTACATAACTCATAGGCTTCGCAATTAAAGAAAATCACATGCCAATTTTACCCCCACCACCGCGAATCGTTTTATTCAGAGAAAGTATAGTCTCGGCGAGAGCCTCGGGCCAGCAGACGACAAGGCTGTCAATGTACTTGTCCCGAGACTCTACCGAGTCTCTTGATTATTTCAATTTCATTTAGACCAAACAAAATATCTACTAAATATTTCACATTCTAAAATCCTACACTTTATATAGGTTGGTGGCAGCGAAGACTAAATAAATTTCCCGATTATAGTACGAGAGCCCACGACCAAAATTTCGGTCTTATAGCAATACGACCAAAACCGCATCAAATCGATAGCCACGATTGTTCTGAACTCAAAAATACCCATATCAGAAATTTTCCGCGTAGCGTTTGATCTGACCGAATTTTTAAAAATGTCAAAAAATTTAGCCGACATGTTTTATAGCAATATGTCTGATTATTGGAAGGTAATTGAATGATAGCTCTAAGATACCGGAAACATATTTTTCAGAAGTTAATAGTGTCGCCCGAACCCGGAGGATCACTTAAAAAAATTAGAAATGAGACTAAAAAAAAAACCAGCAATACGTCTGAAAATTTTGTTTATAAGAAAATGTGCGTTAGTTGACGATAACAAAATATTTTTCAGAAGAAAATGTGTTGTCGCATTACATTTCGAGAACGTTTTAAAAATGTCAAAAAAATGTACCGACTTGTTTTATAGCAATATTTCTGAAAACTGTTTGACATGATAAAATAAGTTGTGCAGATGTAGAAAAAATGAATTTCAAAAAAATATAGTGTCGCCCCTTCTCTATCAGAAAAGTTTTCGATACTCCGTTTTATCGTATTTACTCGAATCCGTAGAACCGAATTGAAGAGAGTTAAATAATTAGTTCAAAAGGGAACTTGGATGGAATTGCCAAAAAAAAGCCGTTCCCGCCATAGGAGCGTATCAAGCGCCGAGGCGATTGCCAGGTTACTCCGAAACGTTTTTTTCGTTTTTTAGGGTTGTAACGACTTTTTCCATTCATCGCACAAATACTCACTTTCGACAATTTCTGGGCGCCAGTTCACGAAATCTCGTGAACAAATTTTATTGGAAATTATCGAAAATGAGTTCTTTAATTTTTCCCGGTCGTAGCTGTAATTAAAGATCAATTTGGTAGAGGGGAGGGGTTACGATACTTTCGATAAACTAATTACTTCGAAACCAACGATATCCGGAATTACAAGTATGATTTATTAATATCCACAATTTACAAATAAAAGAAAAAGTTTCCGGAAAATTTCATTTCTTGAACAATTCAATATCTCGGTTCTAAATGACATAAAATTCATAACGAGAACTCAATGGGTCGATACGTAACATTTCAACAATTCAGGATCGACACGATCAAAACAAAATATAACACAACAGTCAACTTAATCTATGAATCTCGAGCTTGAACACAAAATATTAAATAGAATTCCTCTCGGCAATTTAAACCAATAAATTACAATGACTAATTGCGAAAGATCAACATCGCACGACAAGATGTAACCAGAATTTTCCAAACGCGTGCGTACCTCGAAACAATATCGCTCTTGTAACTTTTAAAATTTTCTCCAAATATTACTCTCGAGTTTAACGAAATAACAAACGAAACGATACGAAATAAGAGCGAAACGACGGCTCACCGCTATGGTTCCAGAAGGACGAGATCCGCACAAAGACCACGGACTCTCTCCATCGACAATTCGGGGCGTCGACTTCTTGATCGGGTACGGCAACGATACAAGAAAAGACGTCTTCCGCCATTGCGGTCCAAAACTCGAGTCCTCGATAATTGTACCGAGAGCATGTACGCGAACCGAGGTTCTTATCTCCCACCCTTTAGTCCAGTCACCTTAGCATAAGTTCTATTCAAGAGACCTAGAGGTTAGCCAATTTTTTTATAGGTTGTTTGGACCTACAGGAATATAGCCCTGAGTTTTCGAACAAATCCGACTTGCACTTTTGCAATAAAAAATTATTGAAAAAAAAAAATCGATTATTTTGAGTTGGTGCTCAGGGAACGCATCTGATGGAAAAACTTAACACATGAAAGTTGTTCGGCATAACGTCCTCTATAAAAAAGGTCTCATACAAAAATGCGCTATCATTGTTAATTAAGCAGTTAATTGCAAATAAAGACAAAAAATCACAACTTTGTTTTTGCTGCTACAATCGTTTGTTTGTAGAGTAATCGGTTTGAAATTCATACAAGATGTAGGGAATTCAATGCCCAAGAGAATGGTGGCAGATTTATTAACCTGTGAGATATAGTTTAGCAACAATTTGCGATCTTCGAAAAAACTTTGACATCTCATAGAATTTGGCGATGAAGGCCTACAGTGTAGAAAAAAATCGAGGAGCTTCGTGTCACCGTGCACAAACTTTTTGGAAAAAATAAATCGTTTTTGTTGATAATAAATAGTGTTTTTTGACGTTTTAAAAATTTTGCTTATAAACAAATAGCAATTCTGGACAAAGTTACAAAGATATTCGGAAAAATCTTGGACCATTCGATGCGTTTTTGGAAAACGAACAATTTAAAAAAAAAAAGTCGCAATATCTCTATTACAGACCGAGATATGAATATTTTTATATTTTTGCAAATATCTGTTGTTGATATTGAGATTTTTGCAAAAATCAAATTCGATAGCCTTCCGTAGGGTTCCGGCTATGAGATTCGATAAAATACTGACCTCCAACAGGGATTTTGTCATCACGGTTATCCGTGTAATCTACTCGACGGCGCGCGGCCGAGAGCGCGGCGACGGCCGCTCGCCCGGGCGCGGCGGTGGGGGTACCCCTTCACGCTCCGCAGCGCCGCTCGAGCGACTTAGTTAACAAATTTGATAATTCCCCTTAGAATGGTCGTAGAACGATGTATTTTTTTTTCATTTTGCGTGATTTTTTCTCGCGAACACGATGGTACCATTAAAAATCATGTCCGTCCCATAGGAGAGCCGCCACGATCGATTTTAAAAATTCCACATATAACCATGCTTTAAATTCAATTTACCGTTAATGGGAGCACTATTCAAGCAGCTGGTCAGAGTATAATGATGGCTATGTACGGAGCGCGTAATGGTGATCTTACGAATTATCAGGAATTCCAATATATGTGTTTTACAAAATCGAGTCTTAAAAATACATTCAATTTAAGTTCTCTTCCCCCAACTGCTCAGGCTTGTAATGAACATTCGCTTCGCACATTTCTACAAGTTTGCCAATGGCAAGGCGAATGTTCAAAGGACCCGATGCAGTGGGGGTGGAAAAAAACTAGACATATTTTAGAACCAATCACATGTAGGAAAGATCCCATTCCGTCGAATTTGTTGGAAATCATTTCTTGCTCGTGCGATAAGAGTGGCTGTACATCTTATTGTACGTGCAGGAAATTAGGATTAAAATATACGGTACTATGTAAAAAATGTAACGGCATGAGTTGTGCGAATACTGCCGAACACGAAATAATATTAAGCGATGATGAGGATGGAAAAGAAAATTTCTATTATGAAGAAGCGATCGACGATGAAATAGAAATTGACTTGCCCGTTGTAACGGTGCCAATAAATGTAAAAGTATCCAATAGCGACGATGAGTATGAACCTGACGAGAAAAAAATCAAAACGATGTGAACAACTATTCTTTCTTAATTTTTTTTCATTCACATAAATAAACGAATTGTAATGAATGAAACAATGTTGAAGAAAATATTTATTCATGATACCCTATCCCATTAACGGTAAATTGAATTTAAAGCATGGTTATATGTGGAATTTTTAAAATCGATCGTGGCGGCTCTCCTATGGGACGGACATGATTTTTAATGGTACCATCGTGTTCGCGAGAAAAAATCACGCAAAATGAAAAAAAAATACATCGTTCTACGACCATTCTAAGGGGAATTATCAAATTTGTTAACTAAGTCGCTCGAGCGGCGCTGCGGAGCGTGAGGGGGTACCCCCACCGCCGCGCCCGGGCGAGCGGCCGTCGCCGCGCTCTCGGCCGCGCGCCGTCGAGTAGATTACACGGATAACCGTGATGACAAAATCCCTGTTGGAGGTCAGTATTTTATCGAATCTCATAGCCGGAACCCTACGGAAGGCTATCGAATTTGATTTTTGCAAAAATCTCAATATCAACAACAGATATTTGCAAAAATATAAAAATATTCATATCTCGGTCTGTAATAGAGATATTGCGACTTTTTTTTTTTAAATTGTTCGTTTTCCAAAAACGCATCGAATGGTCCAAGATTTTTCCGAATATCTTTGTAACTTTGTCCAGAATTGCTATTTGTTTATAAGCAAAATTTTTAAAACGTCAAAAAACACTATTTATTATCAACAAAAACGATTTATTTTTTCCAAAAAGTTTGTGCACGGTGACACGAAGCTCCTCGATTTTTTTCTACACTGTAGGCCTTCATCGCCAAATTCTATGAGATGTCAAAGTTTTTTCGAAGATCGCAAATTGTTGCTAAACTATATCTCACAGGTTAATAAATCTGCCACCATTCTCTTGGGCATTGAATTCCCTACATCTTGTATGAATTTCAAACCGATTACTCTACAAACAAAAGATTGTAGCAGCAAAAACAAAGTTGTGATTTTTTGTCTTTATTTGCAATTAACTGCTTAATTAACAATGATAGCGCATTTTTGTATGAGACCTTTTTTATAGAGGACGTTATGCCGAACAACTTTCATGTGTTAAGTTTTTCGATCAGATGCGTTCCCTGAGCACCAACTCAAAATAATCGATTTTTTTTTTTCAATAATTTTTTATTGCAAAAGTGCAAGTCGGATTTGTTCGAAAACTCAGGGCTATATTCCTGTAGGTCCAAACAACCTATAAAAAAATTGGCTAACCTCTAGGTCTCTTGAATAGAACTTCGTAAAATATGGCCTAAGGTGACTGGACTACCTTAGCCTACTCGCGAGAATCTCAACTGTCTCTTCTAGAATGTTCGAGAGCCTTCTCTGGCTGACCTGACCTCAATGATGTGTTTTGAATTTGATGACTCGCTAGCAATAATTTCGACGTTACGCTAAGCGACTTTGCCTTGTTTCGTTGAGCAGCTATTTCGATGTTTTATTCCATGTTATTGGAAATTTCGGAACGAAGCACGGAGATCCTCTAGATGCTGAGAGACGCATCTTGAGTTCGACAGCTAGGGTGGAGGCATGAAGTTCTAGTTGATCTTGAATCTTGTTATTCATCTTTTTGAATCTTCCGACTGATGAATTTCTTTGCGATGCTGGATTTTCGATGATGTTCGGATGGAAACCGCCGTTCGCTCGTACCGCATAATTTAAAAATAATTCAAAATTAAATTAGTTCTCGTTAATTACGCTAGCGTTTGGTCTTTCTGGATTTGCTCGAGAGACATTCGTCGATGACGAAAGACGCTCCTGTCCCGTGTCGTGCCAATTTTACTTACTTTGTGACGTGTGCAGAATTACCACGTCACAGGGTATAGGCGACATCGAAAATTTCTGAAAACATTTTTTCAATAATTCCGACAGCCATGTGAAAAGTTAAAAAAAAATTATCCGGGTTGCTATAAAACATGTCGGCTAATTTTTTTGACATTTTCAAAAATGCGCTCAGGCTATACGCTACGCGAAAAATTTCTGAAAACGAACTTTTTTGTCATGAAATGACAATACCTATGTATGTTATGTAAATCAGACGTATTGCTATAACGCCGACTGCCTATTTTTTTTTGACACAGCAGAAATGACCTCCCACGCAGTTGCTACACTTTTGACCGTTACTACCCACCTAGTCGGGTTCTAAATCATATAATCTAACGATTTTATATAGTTTTAGCCGTATTGCTATGAGACACGATTTTGCTCGTGAGCTCTCGTACTATTACGTTCGCCCCTTCTGGACGTAACAATATCAAATCATAAACTTCCCCTAGGAAAAAAAAGGTTAGGACAAGTACATTGTTGGTCCCTCGTTTGCTCATAATTCCATCCATACAAAAAACTTGAAAAAAATTATTTTATAAAAAAAATACAGAACAATTAGAAAAAAATGTCACAAATCTTGAAAAAACATTATCTTTAAAAAAAACTAATCTGTATCTATTTTTTAAAGTGTCAAAAGAATTAAATAACAAGAAAAAAATAAAAAACCGAACAATCGCGCTTGAAATTATTTTGGAAACCGATGCCTCATTCTTCTTATTTGATTCGAACAGCTAAATCAATTTGAAAAAATTCCATCTATCTTACTTTCAGCATTAAAAGTATATCAATTCGAGGCCAAGTATTTTCTAATAAATTGAAAAAAGTTACCATTTGAGTTACGTGCAGCACTAAAATTTATGATATCAATCGAAGGACAAGTAATTTATGAGTAACTCCAAATTTCAACATTATGAAATTGTTCTAAGAAACTTTTAAATCCAAAAAAATCACATGCAAGCTAGTCATTTCTTACTCTATGGTGGCAGAGACTTTGTTTTGAATTTGTTTTATTTAAAAGCTTTCATATTTTTTTTATTCACAATTAGGGTATATTAGCGCGCGCTGAAGCGTGCGTGTAAGGGTTTATTAGCGCTGCTGCGTCCAAGGAAAGCTTGTAACCACTCGCGTATACACCACTGCCAAATTGATAGTAAACAACTGTGAAACTGACAGCAAGGCTCCGAATTTGAAAGCCCCAGCGACCAATCACAGTACGAATAAAGTGACAACAACACTGCCCCTCGTTGGTGACCAACTTCGGACGTTACTCACCAACTTTTTAGAAGGGGATGATTTCATCGAAAAAATTAACAACAAAATTTCTAAATAAAGGGGAAAAATTCCACAATGATACAATATATTCATAAACCTTACGGAAAATGTTTTTAATCTCACAAAGTTGTGGAAACATTTGGAGAGCATCAAACTGTTATAAATTGTACAAAACTTGGCGAAAATCATTGAAGGACTTTTTTTAAACATTACATAAAAACATGCCAAAACTTTTATAAACCTTATTGGAAAACATTTTGTATCATTCAGAGCTATCACAGAAAAAAGATTTGATATGAAACCATAAAAATCCCCTCTCGAAGAAAGAAAATTCACACAAGATGATGCCCGTTTTCGCATTAAACCTCAGAAAATAGGAGCAAAAATTTTCAAACGTCGCAATGAAAATTATTTCAAACGTGAAAAAATATCAAATATATTACAATCCTACAGCATTAGTGGATAATACTATCTACTAATATACCCATTATGCGGTATTTGAAACGTTAATAAGAGTATTGAAAAGAACTTCGAACATTCGACACACAAAACAAACATCCATGGATTAAATTGTTGACTATAATTATTTGTCTGCATGCGGCTTCTCATTCAATATTTTATAAGAGATGAGAAAAACATTATTTACGAAAACTCCATTTATTCTAGAATGCATGACAGAGCATTCCTTGATAAACTAACCAAATTCTGCACTCTATTGATTTTGGTTATTGAGCTCATCAATAGCAAATTCCACGAGCTAAAAAAGACTGTTTTTTACTATTACGACTTTATTGGAAATGTTGAAATTCTTGTCTACTACTAGCTAATGGTTTTCCTTAATTTTACAAAAAAATAGGTAAGAAGGTACAAGAAAAAAAGGTTGGGACAAGTACATTGATGATTCCTTGTTTCCTGGTCATATCACGAAAAGTGTAAAAAAAAAATTTCATAAAAAAAAATTATAAAACCAAGTGTAAATAATTTCAACAGAACAATTCGAAAAAAATTTCACACCGATGCCCCATTCTTTTTATCTTATTCTAAAAGCTAAATCAATTGACAAAAAATTCCATCTAAGTTACTTGTAGCATTAAAATTTATGATATCGATTCGAGGCCAAGTATTTAATGGTAATTCGGAATATTGATTCTTATGGGGGAACCGTCAGGAACTTGAGAGAGTTCTAATGAATCAAAAAAGTTACCAATTGAGTTACGTGCAGCACTAAAATTTGTGATATCAATCGGAGGACAAGCGTTTTATTAGCAATTCCGAGTTTGAATGAAATTGTTGTATGGAGCGTTTAAATAAAAAAAAAAATCACATCAAGGGTATTGTAATTTCTTACTCTATGGTGGAAGAGATTTGGAAGATAATCGATTCCCCTCAGACTTTCAGGATCCCCGGATATTATTGACAATATTCGACATCGATTTTGAATCGGTACAAATTATGTTTAAATATGTGTTAAAAGTACTTGTCCGGCCCATCACTTCTCATTTAAATTTTTCATTGTATTCATGTCGGTATAAATCGTTGTCTTGTTTTCATAACACTTGTATAATAATGACGTATGATCTCCCATCAGGTTAATATTGGAGAGTTCAGAAAACTTTCCTGTTCCTGAGAGAAGTCGAGTGAAGCGATCTGGCACAAAGCGTCGGAAGCCAGGAATAAAACTGACAGTATTGTCGGTAAGCAGCAACGAGGGACAATCAATAACTGTAGAATGTCAGCTCGACACCAGCAAGCAAAAAACCGTCACTTTCAAATTCGATCGAGACGATATGGTTCCCACAGACATCGCGAATAACTTGGTAGGAATGCTTTTTTGCAGTCCAAGAAAATGATAATTCATCTCTACAGTAAAGATAGTAGTCTGGTTTGTTGAATAATCGTTTTGTTAATATATTCTGACAAAAGAAAAATTAGAGCACTGTCATTATGGTGAATTATCTACAGTCTCATCTCATTACTTACGTTCTAGAGATTTTAGGGATCTTTTTTTCCTCTCCTTAGAACGTCTTGATTGATTCGTTCCAGTGTTATTTTCTTCATCCTACAATCCTCTACGACGTATCCTCCGGGACCATTTACTTTCTTTCGGTGGGTTCCGTTTGATAAACAAAAAGCGAAAAAAATGATTATTTCCTTGGAGTGTTTGCTAAAAAAAGAAAACATTTATGTTCATTCGAACCAGAAGTGAATCAGTGATGTTTAGCATGCCCAAATCTTGAGCCCTGAGCGAACCCTGACTGTCGTGGCTACAACAGATGATATTCTTGCCGTTGAAAACAAAGAAGCCATCATAAACCCTTTTATAAATGGGTCATTCCATATCAAAACGACCAATCCGTGACCCCGATCATTTTTGATTTTACTGGAAATTTTCTATTATTTTGTACCTACTGAAAGAAGTCGTTCCTAATTTTTTTAAATTTTTTCCTTAACCCATCTGATCACAATAAATTTTTCAAAATTTTGTACAATTTTTCTGTAAGCGCCCATAACTTCTTCAATAACAGAGATATTGTAAAAAATTAGTACTTCATTTTTTCCGTCTTAAGTTGTAGTTTTATGAAAAAAATACAAACAACATGACAAAATAAAATTTCATACTTTTTTTTCAGTTTTTAACCAAAAATATTTTTCTTTTCAAATTTGGACCGTTTTGATTTTTTTTTAAATCACCACGTTTGAATAGACCTTTTTACACATGCAGAAAAATTTTTAGCTTGTGATATTCATAACTTGTTATTTTTTTTCTATTTTTTACCAGGTGTCAAACGAAAAAGCGTTTTTCGTCCTTGAATGGACAATGCAAGTATTAGAGAAGAGACATTCCGCTTCATTTTGGTTTTTTTTTCTTAATATCTCTACGTCTACGACCTATTTCGCGGTTATTACGTCGATTCAAAAACGTCCGTTTTTTTGGCTTTTTTTATTTTCTTTCTAGATACAATTTTTTCTCTTCAATTCTGCGAACAAGTCTTCGAAGGTTTTTAGCTTCAATTTTGTAATTAGAAAAATTTATTACGATTATTTTTTGCAAAATTATCACGTTTTTACCAAAAGAAGACAAATTTTCAATACTGTCGCGTACCGCGAGAACTATTAGGTTTCACAGGATATTTCAAAAATTAAAAAAGTTGAGTTGCAATTATTTTAGGCACTGGAATTTTTTTTATATTTTTTTCTGAAATTTCTTTTTTCATCATATTTTAAGTAGAACCTCAAGTACATTGTATGTCGTAACATGAAAACGGTGGGGTTCTTTTTATAAAATTTTAACAGAAAAAAAAGTTCTATTTTTTTTGTCCTTTTCCAATTAATTAGAATTTTATCAGATTTTTTACCAAGATTTTATCAATAAGGTTTTCAAAATCATCATCATCAATGAAAAATTCAAATATAAAAATGAATCTTCTTTTATTTTAGATATTCTAACACGACTCCATAGTTCACAAAAAAACCCAGATCAACGCCGAGAATAAATCTTTCACGTTAAAAAAGTATTAAAAAATAATGTGATGAAATTTTAATGAATTAAAAATAAAAGAAGATTACTTTTTTCTCTGTAAAAATTTCATCCAACTTTTCTGGATTTTTGTCCGGAAACATTGCCCGGGTAGTGTACGTAACGATGTGTTCAATATATACTGTAACGCGATGTTTCCCCGCAAGGGTCCAATCTGTCCCTTCTCGACTCACCTGACCCGCTAAAGGGTGGCGGCGCACCGGCGAGGTCGGGCTGGGCGACAGGTATCGAAGTACCGCCGCAATACCGACTTATTTTTTGCCCTCCCTCGCCAAATACGGCCTTCCGAGCCTCCCAACACAGGTGACCGAGGATGGTCCGCCTACTCAGCTCCAACTGAAGTACTCAGTGGTAGAGGGGCTGGCCCAAGATTAGAGTAACAACACGGGATAACACAAAGGGTCGAAAAGAGATACTCCACGCGTGATTATTTCAACTTAAAATGCGGTTCATTAGTCGGAGGTAGTCGTGATTCGCAAACGATAATACAAGAAAATAATAAAGAAACCCAATATGCTATCGAATCAATCGTACACAAGGAAAGAAACCCCGCTAAAGAAAATCTGGAATCACCGCTGCGAGGTAGTCCAAAATAGATAGGTAAGCAGCGGCGCGTCGTGGCTTGTAGGCAACTTGACGGCTCCATTTACAAAAGAAAAATATAACATAATGACGCAGTAATCGTACGCGAAAGAAATAAAACCCGATAGAGAAAGTATGGAATCACCGCTGCGAGGTAGTCCGAAATGGATAGGGAAGCAGCGGTGCGTCGTGGCTTGTAGGCAACTTGACGGATTCTCGTTACACAAGAAAATATAATGTCGAGTTAATCGTACGCAAAAGAATAAATCCCGACGAGGAAATAATGTTTCGCCAGGGACCTTCGACTACGACATATACAAGAAAGAATACGCCGGAACGAATGTAACGAAATTGGCTTAGAGATAACACGCGCGGCGAGCGCGAAGCGCAAACAAAAAGGTAAACATGCGAGGACGACGCTGGCCTCGAGCGCGCGCTGAGAGAGAGACTGAGGCAAACCCGGTTGTTCACGAATACGATATTACAAAATCGGGGAAAAGTACGACGCAATATTCGTCGTAGGATACCCGCAAAATTCTCACAGAAAATACTTTAATATTAATGAAATAATTACAAATAAAGAGGGGCCGATTCGGATCGTGATTGTCCTTCCCCGTGATTCCGCAAACTTATCAAGAGACTCGGTAGAGTCTCGGGACAAGTACATTGACAGCCCTGTCGTCTGCTGGCCTGAGGCTCTCGCCGAGACTACACTTTCTCTGAATAAAACGATTCGCGATGGTGGGGGTAAAATTCGCTTGGGATTTTCTAAAATTACAAAACTCATGAGTTATGTACGGCTTTGAAAATTGAACTGTTAGCTAATTAAGAAGTTCTCTGTCGAACGAGCCCAAAATCAGCATGATCAGTATCGTAATTTCTGAGAAAAAACTTAGCACGGGCTTAAGATTATGCAAAAGTTACTAACACATTCAGGATTTGACGCATCTGTATACGCGTACTCCAACCGCTACAAACATAGGCCCCTTGGCCCCCATGATCACCAATCCCTGGTGAGAGAAATTTTGCTGCAACCAATGAAGGGTGAGAGAATTTTTGGGCCAATGACATTCAATAAAAAGAGCAAGGAAGTTTGGCGGAAAGCTGACGAGCTCGAGAGCTCGAAATCGCTCGAAAGTCACCAGCTGAAGTTTCACGTCGTGTTGACGCTTGGGGTTATGATGTTAGGAAGTGCGTGCGGGAAAATAAAAACCTAGGGAAAAAAAGGTTGGGACAAGTACATTGATGGTCCCTCGTTTGCTGATAATTCCACCCATAAAAAAAACTTTAAACAAAATTTTTTTTTAATTGTAAAAAAAATTATTTCATAAAAAAAAATACAGAACAATTCGAAAAAAATTTTACAAATCTTGAAAAAACGTTATATTAAAAAAAAACTAATCTGCATCTATTTTTTAAAGTGTCAAAAGAATCAAATAACAAGTAAAAAATAATAAACCGAAAAATCGCCCTTGAAATCATTTTGGAAACCGATGCCTCATTCTTCTTATTTGATTCGAACAGCTAAATCAATTGAAAAAAATTCCATCTAATTTACGTGCAACATTAAAATTTATTATATCAATTCGAGGCCAAGTATTTTCTAATGAATTGAAAAAAGTTACCATTTGAATTACGTGCAGCACTAAAATTTATGATATCAATCGGTGGACAAGTATTTTATTAGTAACTCCAAATTTTGACATTATTGAATTGTTCTAAGAAGCTTTCAAATCCAAAAGAATCACATGCAAGCTAGTCATTTCTTACTCTATGGTGGTAGAGACTTATAAGAAAATCGATTCTTCTCAGACTTTCAGGATCCTCTGGTATTTTTCACAAAATTCAACGTCGATTGGATCGATACAAATTATGTTTAAATAAAAGTACTTGTCCGGCCCATCACTATCCATTCAATAAAAAATCAATCATAAAAAACGAAATTGTACGGCAGAATCTGGTCAAAAATTTATTGAAATGCGATTCATTATTAGTTTAATATTCTTAATAATAGTATAGGTTAGTTCTTATTCCGAAATGAATTCGTTCGCTGGAAGAATAAGTGGGAAGTAAAATTTGCCATCATTGAATATAAACTGGAGAGTTATTTTGGAAGCTTGAACTATTATGTATAATTTTTTTCATTTATCGATGCACAATAATATCCCTTGTATATTGCGGAACAATTTGTTTACGTTTTGTATTAAATTAGTGCAATTAAGTAAAAATTACTTGAAGATAATTCTCTCAATTCCCTCTGCATGAATACTTGTGATCCATCAGTTCTAGACAAGCCCTGATTTTTATTTGGATAGACAATTTAAACGGAAAGTCATGGGCCGGACAAGTACTTTTATTTAAACATAATTTGTATCGATCCAATCGACGTTGAATTTTGTGAAAAATACCAGAGGATCCTGAAAGTCTGAGAAGAATCGATTTTCTTATAAGTCTCTACCACCATAGAGTAAGAAATGACTAGCTTGCATGTGATTCTTTTGGATTTGAAAGCTTCTTAGAACAATTCAATAATGTCAAAATTTGGAGTTACTAATAAAATACTTGTCCACCGATTGATATCATAAATTTTAGTGCTGCACGTAATTCAAATGGTAACTTTTTTCAATTCATTAGAAAATACTTGGCCTCGAATTGATATAATAAATTTTAATGTTGCACGTAAATTAGATGGAATTTTTTTCAATTGATTTAGCTGTTCGAATCAAATAAGAAGAATGAGGCATCGGTTTCCAAAATGATTTCAAGGGCGATTTTTCGGTTTATTATTTTTTACTTGTTATTTGATTCTTTTGACACTTTAAAAAATAGATGCAGATTAGTTTTTTTTTAATATAACGTTTTTTCAAGATTTGTAAAATTTTTTTCGAATTGTTCTGTATTTTTTTTTATGAAATAATTTTTTTTACAATTAAAAAAAAATTTTGTTTAAAGTTTTTTTTATGGGTGGAATTATCAGCAAACGAGGGACCATCAATGTACTTGTCCCAACCTTTTTTTCCCTAGGGGAAGTTTATGGTTTGATATCACGTCTTTTTTCTCAAAAGATCCTTATTTATGTTCAGATGACTATAAGATTTTAGTTTAAATATCTATGAATTGTTTATAATTTTCGGCGTATAACGTTGGTTTTCACGAAAAAAGACCTATTTTTCGTCGAAATTGTACTGAAAATATTTCGATAGAGGTTTATTCTTGGACTTTGGTGATTTTTCTCCTTGTCTTCTAATATGTTTCGTCCATTGGGAACTCAAGAGCATGGAGCAATGCGTGTTGCGGGCCGAGATATGATTTTCGGCTGATAACGTTAGGAAAAAGAAAGGAAAAGAGGAAAGATAGATCAAATTCAAGACACAACAAATCCAACAGAATTGGCCCTTTTTAAATGTTGCTTTTGCATTCTGAATCTAGACATTTTCGTGTCATTCAAAACGTGTCCCCGATGAAATATATTTCCAAAGTTTGCAAGTGGCCGCTGAGATCCAATTATCTACGGTTTGATAGTTGCTGAAAAAAGGCACCCAGAAACATTTATTATGTCAGAACTCAAAGAAGCAAAAAAAACTGAGCGTACTTAATTCAACAGAGCAACGGAATTCAAAAACGTTTAAGGTATCTGCATTGGTTTTGGAGAAAAACAATTTCAGGAGAATTCAGGAATAAATTTAAAAGTTTAAAAACTCAGAATAAAATAGACAACGGAAACTTTAGGAATTTAGAAAAGCTGAAGACGTTTGTGATGAATTTTTGAGATTACATGTTACGGTTGGAGTAAAAAATTTAAATGATTGGCACACATGTTGCGACACAAAAATATGAAAGTTTGGAGGCATTTGCTTCATACCGCAGTAATACAAACTTCAATAGTATTTAAAAAGAAATACTTTAAAACTTGCTAAACCAAGTTCTATTACTCATTCTCATAATCAAAGATAGGGGGTGATACTTAACACACATATTTATGCACAGAAATTTCAGAGTTCGCAGGTATCTGCGCAATAAATTTTGAAGACAGCAATTTAAAATCTATCCATAAATGAGCAACTGAAGACTTCTGTGATGAGTTTTTTACTTCATATATATGTTACAGTTAGTTTTAAAAAGTAAAATGAGTGGCACAGTATATAAATTTTATAATTCGCAAATTTTTGCTGTATTTCAATAATCCAAATCTATAGTATTATAGAGAAAAGTTGGCAAAAGTCATGATGTTACGTTGAAATGACATAGCGAATATTGTATTCAGAAATTCTGTATGTTCCCATGGATGTTAGCTAGCATTATATTTGATCACATCCAAAACTGAGCAACTGTAGACTTAGCGTAATGAATCTTTTCACTAATAATTCCACATTTGTAGTTCGCAAAGTGGGAATACTCAACATACATGTCATTTCATAAGTATTGTTGTCAAAATTTGTTTTTGCCTACTGCATTCCAAAGATTCGACTTTTCATATGATCAGCAAACAAAGCATCCAAAGACTTTTTGGAATAAGTTTCAAAATTTGTTACTCGACAGACCAGGTGGAAAATGAATAACTACACTTATATCAAGACCAGAAACTGTTTTGAGAATCTGATGTACAAAATGTGAGATTGATGATCATAGCTGGAAACCTCTTGAATCACGTTACCACAATCAGCATGAAGAAATAGTAGAAAATCATAGGACACATATTAGGCAATTAATTAATGATATGTATCGATCCGCTGCAAACCGATGGAGTGAAAACAAGGATCGGAGAGGGCAGAGCCAAACTGAATATGAAGCAAAATATGGAAAACATGAGAAATAAATTAGAAAACATTTATTCAATTAAAGTTTACAACATCATTCTAACAGTTCTGTGTGTTTTTGTTGTATTTATTCATATATATAATCTGACGCCTTCATATATATAACCTAGCCTACTGACGATATATTTACACTGCACAATATTTCTCGCACTCTGATTTAATTGAAAGATTACTTTAGTTAACGCTTATTTCCAGTCGAACAAAATAATGAAATCTTGAAAAGTTTTCGTTGACATATGCATCGCGCATTTTTTATATCCTTTTTCGCACACATATCACAGACTACATTTACGCGGCCGCTTTGATACTGGTTTAGTATATCACAAAATTTAACGAAATAAATAGTAATATGCACTTCGTTAGATGACGAAAATTATTTTTAGTCATCCCGCACGCACTTCATAACATCATAACCCCAAACGTCAAAATGACGTGAAACTTCGGCTGGTGACTTTCGAGCTCTCGGCATGTGACGTCAGTCCGCGACACCGCCGCGAAGTTAGACCGAGGGACATGAGGCCTTTGATGGTATTATATACAGACATGTCAAATTTCTAAATGTGTTAGTAACTTTTGCATAATCTTGAGCCTGTGCAAAGTTTTTTCTCAGCAATTACGCTACTGATCGTGTTGGTTTCGGGCTCATTCGAAAGAGATTTTGAAATTTAGTCTCCAAACTAATTTTCGCTTAACAAAACATCTCTTGAGCTCCGCAATTCTGGAAAATGACATGCCAGTTTTACCCCCACCACCGCGAATCGTTTTATTCAGAGAAAAGATAGTCTCGGCGAGAGCCTCAGGCCAGCAGACGACAGGGCTGTCAATGTACTTGTCCCGAGACTCTACCGAGTCTCTTGATAATTTTCACGTCATCTAACGAAGTGCATATTGATATTTATTTTGTTAAAACTTGTGGAATACTAAACCGGTATAAAAGCGGCCGCGTAAATGTAGACTATGATCTGTGTGTGAAAATAAAAAATATAAAAAAATGCGCGATGCATATGTCAACGAAACTTTTCAAGATTTCATTATTTCGTTCGATTGGAAATAAGTGTCAACTGAGATAATCTTTCAATTAAACCAGAGTGCACGGAATATTGTGCAGTGTAAATATATCATCAGTTGTGTGATTATATATCATGTGTAATAATGTAGGTTATATATACGAGTGCCCTTTGATAGCTGTGTGGTAATAACGAACCGGCCAGGGTTTGATGTTGTGCGGGACAAATGTAACAAACGTTCGCATAGTTAGTGAATAATATGAATAAGGCAAATCAGTTTATCAAAAATAGGTCTGGAAGTTGTAAGGAAAAATGTTCGTCAACCTAAAACGTCAAATTTTCTTTTTGCGATATGAAATATTATGGTTGATAATTAATAAATCAAGAACACACGGAACTGTTAGTGTATAATGTGAGAAACTCCAATCAAATAAATGTTTTCTAATTTATTTCTTGTGTCATCATTATTTTTGAATATTCCCATATTTTTTTCCTATTGAGTTTGGCTCTGCTCTTTCCGATCCTTGTTTTGACTCCATCGGTTTGCAGCGGATCGATACATATTATTAATTGGTTGCTTAATATGTGTCCTATGATTTTCTACTATTTCTTCATGCTGATTGTGGTAACGTGATTCAAGAGGTTTCCAATTATGATAATCAATCGCACATTTTGTACATCAGATTCTGTAAACAGTTTCTGGTCTTGATATAAGTGTAGTTATTCTTTTTCCACCTGGTCTGTCGAGTAATAAATTTTGAAACTTGTTCCAAAAAGTCTTTGGATGCTTTTTTTGCTGATAATATGAAAAGTTGAATCTTCGGAATGCGGTAGGCAAACACAAATATTGACAACAATACTTATGAAATGACGTGTATGTTGAGTATTCCTATTCTGCAAACTGCAAATGTGGAATAATTGGTGAAAACATTCATTACGATAAGTGTACAGTTGCTCAGTTTTGGATGTGATTAAGTATAATACCTGCCAACATCATGGAAACCTACAGAATTTCTGAATGTTATGTGCGCTATGTCATTTTAATGTAACATCATGACTTCTAACAACTTTCCACTCTAATACTATAGATTTGGATCATTGAAATACAGCAAAAATCTGCAAACTATAAAATTTATATACTGTGCCATTCATTTTATTTTTTGACTCGCACCGTAACATAAATATCAAGTGAAAAATTCATTACAAAAGTCTTCAGTTGCTCATTTATGGATGGATTTGAAATTGCTGTCTTCCAAACTCATTGCGCAGATACATTGAATCGCAGCAGATACCTGCGAACTTGGAAATTTCTGTGGATAAGTATATGTGCTAAGTATCACCCCCTATCTTTGATTATGGTAATATGTAATGGAACTTTGTTCAGCAAGTTTTAAAGTATTTCTTTTCAAATAGTATTGAAGTTTGTATTACTGCGGGATGGAGCGAATACCTTCAAACTTTGATATTTTTGTGTCGCAGCATGTGTGCCAATTATTTAAATTTTTTACTCCAACCGTAACATGTAATTTCAAAAATTCATCACAAAAGTTTTCAGCTTTACTAATTATCTTAATTTTCCTTTTTCTAAATTCTATGCTAAATTTCTGAATTTCCTAATTTATTTCTAAATTATCCTGAAATGAAATTGTTTTCCTCCACAAGCAATGCAGGTACCTTAAACGTCTTTGAATTCCGTTGCTCTGTTGAATCAAGTACGCTCAGTTTTTTTTACTTCTTTGAATTTTGATATAATAAATGTTTCCGGGTGCCTTTTTTCTGCAACTATCAAACTGTAGATAATTGGATCTCCGCGGCCACTTGCAAACTTTGGAAATATATTTCATCGGGGGCATGTTTTGGATGACACGAAAATGTCTAGATTCAGAATACAAAAACGACATTTAAAAATGGCCAATTCTGTTGGATTCATTGTGTCTTGAATTTGATCTATCTTTTCTCTTTTCCTTTCTTTTCACTAACGTTATAAACCGGAAATCATATCTCAGCCCGCAACAAGCATTGCTACATGCTCTTGAGTTTCCAATGGACAAAACATATTAGAAGACAAGGAGAAAAATCACCAAAGACCAAGAACAAACCTCTATCGAAATATTTCCAATACAATTTTGATGAAATTTAAATCTTTTTTCGTGGAAACCAACGTTATAAGCCGAAAATCATATCACGATCTACAACCTGCTTTTCCCCGTGCTCTTTGATTCCTAATTGACAAAACATATTAGAGTACAAGTAAAAAAATCACCAAAGTCCAAGGAGAGACCTGTGACGAAATATTTTCAGTACAATTTGGATGAAAAATAGGTCTTTTTTCGTAGAAACCAACGTTATAAGCCGAAAATCATATCTCGGCCTCCAACCCGCTTTCCATCGTGCTCTTTGGTTTCTAATTGACAAAACATATTAAGGTACAAGGAAAAAAATCGCCAAAGTCCAAGAACAAACCTGTGACGAAATATTTCCAGTTCAATTTTTACGAAAAATAAGTGTTTTTTAGTGGAACCCAACGTTATAAGCCGAAAATCATATCCCGGCCTCCAACCCGCTTTCGACCGTGCTCTTGTGTTCCTGATTGACAAAACATATTAGAGTACAAGGAAAAAAATCGCCAAAGTCCAAGAACAGACCTGTGACAAAATATTTCCAGTTCAATTTTTACGAAAAATAGGTCTTTTTTCGTGGAAACCTACGCTATAAGCCGAAAATCATATCCCGGCTTCCAACCCGCTTGCGGCCGTGCTCTTGGGTTCCTAATTGACAAAACATATTAGAGTACAAGGGAAAAAATCGCCAAAGTCCGAGGACAGACCTGTGACGAAATATGTCCAGTACAATTTTGACGAAAAATAGGTCTTTTTTCGTGAAAACCAACGTTATAAGACGAAAATCATAATAAATTCATAGAAATTTAAACTAAAATCCTATAGTCAACTGAACATAAATAAGGAACTTTTGAGAAAAAAGACGTGATATCAAACCATAAACTTCCCCTAGGAAAAAAAAGGTTGGGACAAGTACATTGATGATCTCTCGTTTGTTGATAATTCCATCCATGAAAAAAACTTTAAAACAAAATTTTTATAAGAAATGGGCAAAAAAATTATTTTATAAAAAAAATACAGAACAATTCGAAAAAATTTTCACAAATCTTGAAAAAACATTATCTGTAAAAAAAACTAATCTGTATCTATTTTTTAAAGTGTCAAAAGAATCAAATAACAAGTAAAAAATAAAAAACCGAAAAATCGCGCTTGAAATCATTTTGGAAACCGATGCCTCATTCTTCTTATTTGATTCGAACAGCTAAGTCAATTGAAAAAAATTCCATCTAATTTACGTGCAGCATTAAAATTTATTATATCAATTCGAGGCCAAGTATTTTCTAATGAATTGAAAAAAGTTACCACTTGAGTTACGTGCAGCACTAAAATTTATGATATCAATCGAAGGACAAGTAATTTATGAGTAACTCCAAATTTCAACATTATGGAGTTGTTCTAAGAAGCTTTTAAATCCAAAAAAATCACATGCAAGCTAGTCATTCCTTACTCTATGGTGGCAAAGACTTATAAGAAAATCGATTCTTTTCAGACTTTCAGGAGCTTCTGATATTATTCACAATATTCGACGTCGATTGGATCGATACAAATTATGTTTAAACATGAGTTAAAAGTACTTGTCCGGCCCATCACTATTCATTCAAATAAAAATCAATCATAAAAAAACGAAATTGTACGGCAGAATCCGGTTAAAAATTTATTGACATGCGATTTCTTATTAGTTTAATGTTCTTAATAATAGTATAGGTTAGTTATACGGAATGAAATTCGTTCGCTGGAAAAAATGAGAAGTAAAAATTGCCGTCATTCCAATACCAACTGGGGAGTTATTTTTGGAAGCTTGAACATATTTAATGGGCAAAATTTTTTTTATTTATCGATGCACAATAACATCCCTTGTATAGTACAGGACAATTCGTTTTCATTCTTATTCAATTAGTGCAATTAAGGGAATATTACTTGAAGATAACTCTCTAAATTCGCTCTGCATGAATATTTGTGCTCGATCAGTTCTAGAGAAGCCCTGATTTTTATTTGAATAAACAATTTTAATGGAAAGTGATGGGCCGGACAAGTACTTTTAACTCATATTTAAACATAATTTGTATCGATCCAATCGACGTCGAATATTGTGAATAATATCAGAAGCTCCTGAAAGTCTGAAAAGAATCGATTTTCTTATAAGTCTTTGCCACCATAGAGTAAGAAATGACTAGCTTGCATGTAATTTTTTTGGATTTAATAGCTTCTTAGAACAACTCCATAATGTTGAAATTTGGAGTTATTCATAAATTACTTGTCCTTCGATTGATATCATAAATTTTAGTGCTGCACGTAACTCAAGTGGTAACTTTTTTCAATTCATTAGAAAATACTTGGCCTCGAATTGATATAATAAATTTTAATGCTGCACGTAAATTAGATGGAATTTTTTTCAATTGACTTAGCTGTTCGAATCAAATAAGAAGAATGTTGAAAATGAATTTGTGCAGTTCATCGTATAGATACAATGCATGCACTTGTACGCGTAAACTGTTTTAAGTTTATAACCCGAGCTAGCATAAAAACAGATGATAATCTCTTAATAATTGCAGAATCATTCGAGAAACCTTTGTTGCTCTGTGACGTTTGCTGGAAAATTTTTCTGAATAAGTGAGGGATTAGGGCTAAAAGTGTACACGAATGAATTCCACAAGAACCTTAATTCATTCACTGTACTTGGCTACGTTAGAAAATGATCTCATTTTTTTTTATTTCCAAAATTCAGAATTCCTACAGGAATCGTAATTCATTCACTGTATATGTTACAATAGATCTCATATTTTTTCACAGTTAAACATTTTTTTAAATTTATTTATTGACAATGAGAATATAGAAAATCATTTAAAACGACGGTCACGACCTTTCAATACTTGGCGTGCCTTTTTTACTTTTTGAAGTTTTAATATTTACTGATTTCACTTCTTTTTGCGAGACGTGACAACTATATAGGAATCGTATTTCATTCACTATATTTGTCAACTTCAGAAAACGATCTCATTTTTTTTTTTATATTTTGAAGTTTTTTATTGATAATGCAAATATAGAAAATTATTGGAAACTACGGTCGCGATCTTTAAATAATTGGCGTTCTTTTTTTACTTTGTCAACTATTTTTTTTTCTAATTTAGCTTATTTTTTAGAGGCGTGACAATATTTACTTAAGAAAAAAAATACATTCCTCGTCTTCGACGAAAATTTTTAAAACGATTTGTTTCAAGTTGAGTGCTTTTCTCTATGTGACAAAAGCAATCGACACAGCCAATTTTTCTATGTAGACGGACGAAAACTGTGCGGTTATGTTCATGTAAGTTGAAACCTTTTACAAGCAATAATGGTGACGATTTTGATTATCCATTCAGCAAATCGAATTTTCCAATGAAAGATTGGGAAATTCCTATGCAATGGGATGATATTTTCATTTTCTATTCCTTTTTTTGAAAAGCTCCACTTGTTTACTTGGAAAAATGATTTTTGAAACTATCTTCTTCTCATTCATGGATTCCATGTTGACATGAATACTGTCAATGGTTTGCAATGTCCAAGGAGATGTTTCCATGGTATTCAATGTCTAAATCCACAGCTTTATGGTTGTTGGTGCCCAGTGATATTTTTTCATGGTCTTGTGTAACGTCTGAACCTGCCTCGTCAATGTAAGCTATTAAATCGCAGATCTAGATATCGATAACTATGAGGAAATATATCGTAAACCATTGCACCGTTTACCTAAATATCGGGAAATATAAAATTGTCGAATATATATTGAAAAATACGAAGGTATCCACCTAGACATCGAAAACCCTATAGTCGCCAAACTAGACATCGAAAACTATAGAGCCGACGACCTAGATATCGAAAACCTTAGAAAAACTCACCACACTATCGGAAACTATGGAGCCATTAACTTTCATATCGGGAACCATGGACAAATTCACCTTAACATCGGAAACTATGGAGCTATCGACCGGGATAGTGAGAACTATGAAGTCGTCAACCTAGTCCACGAAAACAATGGGAAAACATACCTGGACATTGAAAACTACGGAGCCGTTGATCTAGACCTCGAAAAGCATGAAAAAACATACCAGGACGACGAAAGCCATGGAGAAATATACCTAGCCATCGAAAACCATGGAGCTGTCGACGTAGACATCGAAAACAATGGAACCGTCGACCTAGACCATGAAAACCATGGAGAACCATAACCAAACATCGAAAACTATGGAATTGTTGACCTAGCATCAAAAGCCATGACGGAATATACATTTAAAACTTTGAAGAAATATACCTGGACATCCAAAACCATGGAGGAATATACCTAGACACTGAAAAATATGTAGACACATTCCTCGAAAATCATGATGAAACATGCCTAGACATTGAAAACCATGGAGGAATATACCTGGACGACGAAAAACATGGAGGAATATACCTGGACCACGAAAACCATGAAGGAACATGGTTTTCGTGGTCCTTCATATTTGGTCATTGAAAACTGTGGAGCCGTCGACCTCGACTGCGAAAACCATGAAGAAACATACCTAGACCACGAAAACCATGGAAGAATCTACGTAGACCACGAAAACCATAGAAAAACATATCCATACATCGAAAACCATGGAGGAACATATCCAGACATCGAAAACCATGAAGGAATATACCTAGACATCAAAACCCATGGAGGAATTATCCTAGACCACGAAAACCATGAAGAAACATGCCTAGACATTGAAAACCATGGAGGAATATACCTAGACATCGAAACCCATGGAGGAATTATCCTAGACCACGAAAACCCAAGAGAAACATACCTGGATATCGAAAACTGTGGAGCCGTCGACCTCGACTGCGAAAGTCATGAAGAAACATAGCTAGACCACGAGGAAAACCATGGAGGAATCTACCTAGACCACGAAAACCATGGAGGAATCTATCTAGACCACGAAAACCATGGAGAACCATATTCAGACATCGAAAACCCTGGAGGAATATACCTGAACCCCGAAAACTATGGAGGAATCTACCTAGACCACGAAAACTATCGAGGAATGTACTTAGACCACGAAAACCATGGAGAAACATATCCATACATCGAAAACCATGGAGGAATATACCTGGACCACGAAAACCATGAAGTAACATGTCCAGACATTCAAAACCATGAAGGAATATACCTAGACATCGAAACCCATGGAGGAATTATCCTCGACCACGAAAACCCGAGAGAAACATACCTGGACATACCTGGACACACGAAAACTGTGGAGCCGTCGACCTCGACTACGAACACCGTGAACAAACGTACCTAGATCACGAAAACCATGGAGGATTGTACCTAGACCAAGAAAACCATGGAGAAACATATCCATACATCGAAAACCATGGAGGAATATACCTGGACGTCGAAAACCATGAAGGAACACGTCTAGACATTGAAAACCATGAAGGACTATACCTAGACATCAAAACCCATGGAGAAATTATCCTAGACCACGAAAATCATGGAGAAATATACCTAGACATCGAAAACTGTGGAACCGTCGACCTCGACCGCGAAAACCATGAAGAGACATACTTAGACCACGAAAACCATGGAGAAATATACCTTAGACATCAAGAACTATGGAGAAATACACCTGCACATCTGAAACCATAGAGGAATATACCTAGACATCGAAACCCATAGAGGAATTATCCGAGACCACGAAAACCATGGAGAAACATACCTGGACATCGAAACCTGTGGAGCCGTCAACCTCGATCGCGAAAACCATGGAGGAATATACCTAGACATCAAGAACTATAGAGAAATACACGTGGACATGAAAAACTATTGAGAAATACACTCGCACATCAGAAACCATGGAGGAATTAACCGAAACCATGAAAACCATGGAGAAACATACCTGGACATCGAAAACTAAGGAGCCGTCGACCCAGACCTCGAAAACCATGAAAAAACATACCTAGACGACGTGTTACGTCCAGAAGGGATGAACGTAATTGTTATAATTGCTGACGACCTCTGTGCGGTTTCACCTTTATTTCAGGGTTTACTTAACCGCCGCGAGTGGCTAACTTACGGAGTTATCCGAGGGGACGACCGAGTGTCTGCGAAGATCAAACGGAACTAAGGCCCGAGAACATCAGCCACGGCGACGATTGCTCGAAAGCGATCGTCGTGGCATGATATTCTCGTGCCGTCAGCACCCCGGTCGCACCCAAGGATATTCCTCCTCGAAACCCGGGATCAGGCGATGCTGAGCCAGCGGATTCCGAGGGCCCCAACTCGCGACGGCACGAGGCAACGCACAGAGGTCGAGCCAAGGTCGCTCTGTTGCCAAGTCTCGCGAGCGTCGTCACGCACCGCGGATGTGCCTTAACGCACGCGGGACGTGACAGACGAAAGCCATGGAGGAATATATCTGGACATAAAAAACTATGGGGTCGTCCACCTAGAAATCGAAAATCGCGACAGAATGTACCTAAACCTAGTCCTCCAAAACCCATGAGTTATCGCCCTAGATATCCTCGAAAAATCCAGCGGCGTCGACCAGAATTTTATATTTTTTTATTTTTATTATTTATTATTTAATGTTATTCGTATTATTCAATTTTTTTATTTTATTATATTATTATCATTTTATATTATATATTATATAATATAATATATATATTATATTATATATTAATTATATTAAAATATTTATTATAATAATATTTTTTTATTAATTAATATTAATAAATAAAATATATATTATATAATTATATACATATTTTATGCGCAAACCAGGAGCTGGTATTGCCCCCGCTGTGCGCCCATTCTCTGTCTCTCTCGCTCGGCGACGCAGACGGAGAGGGGGTAGCCGCGTTGAGCGTAGTACGTGACGTAGAGTGTGACAAAAGTAAGAAATCGTGCAAAGGACGTAAGTCCAAATGTAAACAAGCGTAACTTACGCCCCTCTGTCTCTAAGAAAATGAAAATCCCGAAATGATGGATTTTAAATCACTAACGTTACAGGATCTACTGGACGGATTTACTTGCAACAAAGACCAATGGAAAGAGAAAAATCGAAAAAAAATCGTCACAAATTTTCAAGTTCTTTTATGAAATGGTTTATTTGTGAGAGCCATTTGAAAATTCTGTGACGTCATAAAACCGGCATATTCGCGTATATAAGAGTAGCGGCAGGGCTCGCGCTGGCTTTTCTTTTGCGCTGCAGTTTTTCCTTTTAATACTTGGCGTCGAGCCGCTACCGCGTCTCTTGATAAAAAAACATCAAATTCTTGTGGTTTTTCGTAGAGGATTACTTTCTCTAGTAAAAAAGTGTTACAATTATTGTAATTTAAAATTTTTTATAAAATCACTTATTTTAATTGTTTCGTGCTTGGTTCTCATATCCTTCTTTTGAAGCTACTGAACTCAAAACTCACACATGCTTTACTGAGATGTATTGTAACGTAGATTTTCCCCGCGAGGGTACGATCCAGTCCCTTCTCGGCTCACTCACCTCGTCTCGCGCCACTCTCCGGCTACGAGAGTAGACTGGGCGCCAGGTACAAAGTACCGTCGAATTATTCGACTTGATTTTTGTCGATTCTCGTGATGGTAACGCAATACAAAATTAGAGTGTAGGAGGCACGAGGGAAATGAGTGACTGAGGAGGGTCCGACTACTCAGCTCATCTGAGATACAAGAAGGTAGAGGGGGGATCCTTGGGGCAAAGTAGCAGTCACGAAACACAAAAGAAATAGCCAACAACAAAATACAAAATTCGAAACAATAGGCGCCATTTATTAACAATTTGCACGGAGAAATCAATTATACAAGAGAAAAATGTGAGATTGCCAACTAATTGTTAATCAGAATAATATTTCGGGAGACAATGATTCGGATTCGCCATTTAAACGGAATAGAAAAATGCTCGGAAAAATGATAATTTTAATTCGCCGTCGCGTTGACCCTATTTACAAGCAGGTAACTAAACGTCGCAAACGACCTACCCGAGTCCGAAAAGTAACTACAGGCAATAGGTAATAGGTAACTGCTATGACGGAAACTGTAACACATTGATCACCACGGCAGGGTAGGCAAGAAAGTGATCACTGTGAGACAATCCCAGGTAGATTACGCGGATGTCGTAGGTAGCGCAAAGGCAAAAGGTAATCGACACCTGGTAATTTCCTACCCAATAATTCATCCACGAGCTAACCTACCACACGGCGATAGAGATCACGAAACGTAAGAGTCCGCGATTCGAAACAATATATGACGCAATGCGAAAGGCAAAAGATAGGCGAAATTACGATCGACGACGGAGAATAACGTAATTTACAATATAAATCGCAAGAGAGGTAACAGAAAATACATCGATGCCGAGACAGGAAATAATACAATCGGATACTCGAAAGAATGCGCAATATAAAAGAAACGAAAGAAAAATACTGACAAATAAGGTCCGGGTTGACCGCCGTACCTTCCGAACGCGACAATGAGATCGAGAGAGACACAACGAAAACATCGCGCGGCTAGCGCGCCCACTAGAGTTCTTGACACGTGCAGGGAGAGAGAGAGACAAAAGAGAAAATGAACGTTACTGCGCGATATATTCAGTGCTTTATCAAAACTCGAAAGACTAATCATTCACATAATTTTTACAAGATCGACAATCTTCTAGGAGACCAAATCAAGAGCGAATTCTCTGGTAGAGTTGAGCGTTTAAATACAAAAGATAGGGACAAGGGGAGTAGCGGCCGCAATCTCGCTCGCTACTTCGCCATACATGTCTCCCTCAACGAAAATGCCACCAGGCAACAAAACTCAAAAGAAACCGGAACTAAATTCCGAAACAATACGCTCAATTCCACCAAAGAACACGAGGAGAAAGAATAGCGGGCTTACCGAGGAGATCACTCGTCGCACACGAAGAAAGACAAAAGAGACCTTGATGACTGTAGGCTCGGACTTCTGACTCGCCGGTGAGGTGATCAGAACAAGACTAATTGTACGAACTAGTGGTCCTCAATATTCGGCGCCATCCCCACCACTAGGCCCACGAACCGCAGCGCTTACCCGCTAGACGTGAACTAGAGAACGGGCTCAAGTCCACGTTTTCGCGGGACTTCAAATTACGAAGTGCGACACGTCGATAATTTACCTCCCTGTTGCTCTCGCCTCTCCCGTCCACTCGAAACATTCCTCCCGACTGGATTACCGTGATTCGGGTGCCTTTTCTCTTGGGGATCCGGAGGGCAGCTCTGAAAGACCGAGGGGAGGCCTCCCTCACGACTTCGGACGTCTAGAAGCCGTGGTGGGCCCACGACAAAAACCACCAGGTAAAACAGCACCTTGGCTCCAGAAAACTCCCCCGAATCCCACCTGACGAGGCGCCGTCTCGCACGGACCGTGGCACCCGAATTTACGGTGTAGCGAACGGTGTAACTCTCGGTCACTACAGCGGGAGAGGCATGGACGGCGTTCAACGAATGGCCTATGCCAGCGTGTCCTCTCAGCCGTCCGCTGGTCGAGAATGATGTTCGTAACTCGAAGACGGTGTGGGAAGGTGTTTCTCGCGAACGAGATCGGGTCGAACAACAGTAAAGCATCGTCACAATAAAAGATGGTTCGCGAAGCCCAGACGCGGAGGCAACACCAAACATCCCAAAATCACTACGAAATTTATACTGAAAATAAACGACAAATTAAACGCAAAATAGACGCGAAATTCTCTCTCTCTTCCTGCTACGTAGGTAATAGGTAGCTAAATAAAACTAGAATTCAACAAAAATAAAAAACAATCGAAAAAATTCTGTAAAGAAAAATAAAAAATTTTCAAAAAAATTCATAAATATTGGACAAATTGAAAAATAAACTATCCAAGTTACATGCAGTATAAAAATGTATGATATCAATTGGAGGCCAATTTTTTATTGATAATTTGAAATATTTATCGAACAAATCGCAAACTTTAATTGAAATTCATGATAATTATTTTCAAGAAAAAAGTTAATGAAAAAAAAGTCATAACGGAAGTTACGTGCAGTACTAAAATGAATTATATCAATTCGAGGTCAAGTATTTATCAGTTATTCGAAACATAATTTCCGGCGACAAATGAGCGTTGAGAATCCTTGTCGGGCTCACAACGTTTTATCAAAATTACTAAAAAATTAATGGAAATAAAATCATTAAAAATTCAAATGAAAGTCATTCGTTACTTCAACAAGATACACACTGTAAAAAATCGATTCCCCTCCGACTTTCAGGATCCCCTGGTATTATTCACAACATTCAACTTCGATTGGATCGGTACAAATTATGTTAAAATACGTCTTAAACGTACTTGCCCGGCCCATCACTTTTTATTCAAATTGCTCATTCGAAAACAAATCAAAAACGAAGTTAATGCATGTGTTAATATTAAGGAACAGTAATTCCCGAGAGAATAATTTTCCTTCGAATCGCTCTTGTCAAAATGAAACGAAAATGAAAGATGAAGTTGATTAATCTATTTATATAATATGGAGTCATAATTCACAACAAAATCATTTTTCTTCAAATTCCAGGAATCCACGTGTCGTACTCGACTAGTGATATTTATCAAAATGTGTACGTGACTATAGAAAAAAAAACATTGCATGGCTGAGTAGGTTCGAAAATTTCTAGTAACCCTTATGGAAAAATACTTATGAGCACTAATGGACACCATTAGTAATTCATCAGTTTTAGTCAGGTATTCATAAGTTCCACAAGTGTCGTCATTAGTGCTAATCAGTAATTGATTCCGGTACTTATAATCACTAATGGAAACTGATTAAGAAGAACCAGTGCACCAATAGTACTGATATGTGCTCTTTTCACTGATGATTAGTGATTACCTTATTGCTGATGGATTTTTGTATCACTGATGGTTATCGCTATGAATAACTTATGGAGTTATTGCAAGGTTTTCTATAAATAAAACACATCGCTGCTCTATATATATATATCACTCGTAAAAGATATATATATTATATCTTTCGCATATTGTTTATAAATTACAGTTATTATTTTTTATAACATATATGATATAATTGATGTAATATATAACATAAGGATGATGAAGCAGTTCCATTTAAATAAGTTCAATCCTCTTCTATTTTGTTCACTAGAGGAATTAAACAATGAAAATGATCATTCAGCTTGATTTCAACACATTTATCGGTTATCTTGTGAGGTAAAATTGCAAGAAGTCGATTGTTTCGTTGAACGATATGAAAAAACATTCCAGACCTTAAGCCAAGGTCGTGGTCAATAATATACAAGTCAGGATCGCGTATGATATGGAAAGATCGACCAAGTATAACTGGCATTTCTTTTACTGATCCCAATTGACGAACCATCACAATTCCAGTTATATCCAAAAAATTTCCATCCTCTAATCTAACAATAGAATTATTGCGTTTGTTCAACCTATTATAAATATTTGCGTGGTACAATATTTTTTTGAAAATGAATCGCTCGTACAAGACTGCTTTATTCTCTATGCTAACCCTCAATAATCTTTCAACAGATGTTTGTTGAATCAAAGTTAGTATGATAATTTTCGGTGCACCAAAAATACGTAAGTCTGAGCCTATTGACATACACTTTTTAATTTTCAAATAACCAACTAATTTTTCATAGAACTTCTTGATATTTTCGGGACATGCATTATTGGAAAATATTGAAGAGCTCAGTTCGTTAGTGGACCACAGTCTGCGATATGATTTACAGATCTGTTCTGGAATGGCCTGAGTATTCTTAAATAGTTTTTTTAACGTTCCATTGTATTTCTCGTAAGGAAATGTGGATGTAGCCCATAGAGCTCCAAATTTTTTAACTGATGCTGGTATATGTAATAATAAATGCATATTAAATTTGGCATACTCTAGTCCATATAACTCTGGAATCAAGTAAACGAATTTCTTCAAAGCTCTTGTAGCTAAAGAAAGTTCGTTGTTGGTGATTTTTTTTTTCAGAAGTAAATGTAAGCTGGACACTAGGAGTAGCCAATGTTTTAGGTAAGCGAGCGGTAATATATCTTTGAAACACGGAATAAAATAATACAATATAAAATTTCTCCATTCATTCGCTTTCCACAATGCTCTATCTTGTATTGATCTAGGCACACGTGAAATTTCACAAGGAGGTTTTATCCTCAATATTTTGTCATCGATTTCTTTAATTCGTGTTCCGATATAAAATTTTTTTTTATTATTTGACGAATCAAATAGCGCATTCACCAATGTCTTCACTACTCCTAATAAAATGCAGTGCATATAATCTGGGATGAATGAAGAAATTATATTGAACAAGGGAATAAACATTAATATGGATAATCCCTTGACACCGTTGACAGGCGCATCTATTGAAGCTTGTCTCGCGTCTGCTTCGTGCTGTTCAAGAGTTCGATTGGGGCCTACCGGACCAGGATAGACTCGGGCATAACCTTTTCCAACTTCAATTCTTTCACCTTTGTGTAAACAAAATGAGCATCCATATTCGCCGTTATATTGATGAATCATTTGGCAAAGAGGCCGAGCAACAGAATCGACGGTACTCAATAGAGTATGTACTTTTATATTCACATCCGGTAGTCCCGAAATTGATCGTACAATACCGTCGTTATGTAATTTTGTCAATTCGTCGGTGAAAACAGAAAGAAAAACATTCATATCTGGTTTTTCTGATCCATACCATAGCCCACATAACATTATTTTTTCTTTGCGAATTGCAAAGGGCAATTCATTTATCATAACTTGTATCGGCCACATTGACAATGCAGACGATTTGAACATCCTAACACCATCGGTGTTAAACTGTAGGCTGATGTCATTATTAGATATCACATTTTGTTGTAACAATTTTTGATAGACTTGTCCGTTTATGACATCAGAGTCGTCATTCGATGGTTTAAGAAATTGAAAATATAAGTCACTATTGACTATAGATTTTAACTGCTCTGTCAATGAGATAGTGAAGAAATATTTATCACTATTTTTTAAATCGATCACGTTATAATTGCACTCGCATATTTCGCATCGACTGATTACTTTATTAACAAATACCAATAGTGATTTGCATTCTGGGCAAATATAATGTGTTTTAATGGGAATTTGTGAGTCAAACTGTTTTAAAAACATATACTTTGAGGAATATACAGCGTTTGGTAAATGGCAATTTATCAGTTCTAATAAATCCTCTAACGCCAAATCGCTTATAGAATGCCGGATCGTGAAATTTAAAATCAAAAGTTCACTTTCTCTCTTTGTAATATCACAGCCATTGTACAAACGCAGCCTCTCCTGAAAATAAATTATATTATGTTAACATTTTTTATAAAAAATCAAATCATCATGTCTACGATACGAATTATTGAAAATTGAATACTTGATTCTGTTGTTGTTGGTTGCATTCATCTCTTCTCATGTCATCACCATTATCTCGCATATCAGCCAATCTTAAGTTTCCTTCGATCTCCACGAAATCGTTATTTCCCTCGTTAATTTCAAATTCTATGAGATCATTGTCAACAATCACATCGTAATAGAGGTCTTCGTCCTCTTCATCGCTAAAGTCGCCCGATTGGTCACTTTCATTTTCAATATCATTTTGAATATTATCAGTAACTGTACTGAATTCAATACTTGATGAAGGCAAAATGTTGTTTTCAGAACTCCGAACACTATCAGGTGGACTCTGCAAAAAATAATTTTATATTGGGCTTTTATATTATAAGCATATCACAACGAGCATATGTATAGATTGCATACAAACATGATTTATAATATATTGTTGACATATTTTCGAAGTGGAAAAATTGGAATGAGCTCTGCACACAAATTTTATTTTCATAAATACAAATAAGAAGGACTACGCATCAAAAGGTTTTGAATTTTTTCATGTGGTCAATGTTTTTGAAATCGAATAAAATAGTGGAGAAATAGAGAGCAGCGTTGATTGTTAGCAAATGCCTTTTTTTTCAACGTTGCGATTTAAAACTTTGTACAAATCATACATGGGTTATTTTTACTTACCTCAGTGGCAACTTGATCTTCAGTTAATTTTCTTCGAGAGCGGATGGTTGATTCGGGAATTGGTCCGTCTTCCGATAGCCATTGTTTATAGGGGCCTCTTTTCATTTTTTTAGGTTATAAGATTCTTATATGGTACCAATATAATTAAACAAAAGTTATTGCACACAACTATAGCACTCACAACTTGATTAAACAATTTTCGGTTTAATTCTGTCTGTAAGTCTGCCGGTACCGTCTAAATTTATTTGATATGACAAAGAAACATATACGAAGTATAAGTTGTGTTGTAACCTTCTTCGACCTTTATATACATATACACGACTCAATACCAATCCGCTCGCGCTACTCTTCTCCCTACCACAACCCTTCCAACGCAACTCTGTGTTGTCCCGGGGAACCCCGGCTTACTAAAACTAAGTTCTTTAGTGCGCGCGAAAAAGACAGTGTGTGCGTCGCCACGTTTTTGCGAAAATTTGTTTTTTCTCGATTATTCTCGGCTTATTAATGTGATTTTCGCTGTGTTTTCAACTGTGTTATTAAAAAAAAAGTTTCTAATTCACGAAAAAAAAGACTACCAAGATATCTCAGTGTATTATCTTCGTGCGACGTGAAGAAAAGTTACCAACAATAACAACATTTTAAGGTTAGTCATTGTCGAAATATCGAATGAAATGTTTGTATAGTATTCTGCATCTTCACAATTTTGTGGAACGAAAAAAGTTGTTTTATAAATAAAGTGTTGGTGAATAATCAAAATATATTGAAAACGTACAAAATAAGCTATCATTCGAAATAATGGATAAATTAACCTATATAATTTGATTGTTTGTTCGAAACTGAAAATAGATTATTGAGGTGGAATTAATCTTGGCATTGCGGGACTACTATAAAAATTGATAAACTTACTTATCAATGTCTCAATCTTTTCTATTATCCAAATTTTCGAAGTATATAAGAAACTAATTTTTGTCAGTATATAACAAGGGGCTAACTTCTCAGCTGTTTCGAGATAAGAATAATTCTTGTATTTCAATGAAAAAATTCAACATTTTGTCGCACATTTTTTGGTTCATTTTCTTTGTCGATTGGAAATTAATTTGAAATGTTTTTAGACTTTCTACAACAACGATGGATGACAACAGATGTGTCGTTATTGAATTCGTGAATGAAGAAAACGAAATTGGTGTTGGATACAGAGATTGGCTTCTTCCAAAACAACTGACCGATGCAGAATTGCAGGAAAAAATAGATTGCGAGGAAGAAATAAAAACTATCTGGCCTAATTGCGAGATAGGACCAAGTAATAAAATGAAAAAGCGACTTTTGGGATGCGAATGGGAAGAATATGTAGTTAAAGTGATGGCTTTCGGCAGTAAGTAAAATCTTTGCGCTTACTATTTTTTCATTCCTTTATGAAAATAACTTTTTGACCCCGCTAACTTTTCTGAAATGATAACATCTATTATCAGCTGTTATGCATGGCATTAAATATCATTACTGAAATTATCTTGAATGAAAAGTGACTTGCAAAAATTATTTCTTAGAAATCTATCGCAGCGAAACATATTTGAAAAATTTATATAGTTCCCTTTCTCTTATAACTTGATAGCTAATATCAATCACCTCCAGCGATTGTTTTTGAAAGCATTTCTATAAATACATGTTTCGGAATGATGAAATTCATTATGACACTTTAATCGGTGACCCACAAATTTCTCCTTATTGGATTTTTTGTCTGCTTACTTTTTGAGCAAACAAAGGTGTACATTATTCTAGCTATTGCTTCATAAATATATTTTAATGACTCAATATAACTAAAAAATGTTATTGAACATCTTTCATATTATCCGTGATTTGGAAAACCATTGAAAGTTTAAAAATTGAAATGGTTTGATTCTGAATTTTCATCCATGTAGCTGTAATTAAAAATCTTACACTTCTAGAATGGACCGAAATGTGTGACGTTCGCAAGAATATAGAAAAATATGGTGTATGCAACGTATCTCGAGATTCTCGTCGTGGTAGGACAAAGCGCAAGCTGAATTCAGATTCCGAATCCGGAAAGAGCGACGATAACACCGAGCCATCAAAAACTAAAGTAAGTTTTCAAAATATCATAAAGATTAAACGTGGTATTATTGATGAATTGAATTATTGATCATGAATTTCGAATCTTAAAGTTGAGGAACTTCGATTGTACTTCGGATCATTTAATCACAAACATTAATATTTTTAATACATGCTATATATATATAACTGGCAGTATAAATAAAAATAAAAGAATTGTCTTGAATAGGAGAAAAAAAATTCGAAACAACTCAAATGGCTGGATGATTTGAAACAAAAGAAATTGAAAAAAGATTTTGCTGCAAAGTCGGGAACAATGCGAAAAAAGCCGAAAGTAAGACTTATGACGATAGAAAATATTAACAGCTATTTTGAACGCAAAACAGTAACTTTATGATTACATACCATCTGTACTAGATTGCAGATGAATCTCAAGATTCGGATAGTGATTCACAACTGATGTATTCAGACAAACCAACACTCATTAAGAAAATCTCGATGTTGCAACGAGAAGTCGAAGAATTAAAAATTGCAAATAAAGTACTCGTTTCAACGACTGATGCTTATAAAGGTAATCAACATTTAATTCTAAGAGCTCAAGTCGAAAGTTTATATATGAAAAATTAGAATACTATAGAAAAGCATTCTCATACAAGAATAACGAGTCAGAAACTTGTTTGAAATAATATTTTACACATAACTGAATATAAATGAATTATTTACAATAATCTTTTTTATTACTAGATTTGCTGGAAATGAAACAGTTGATCACCGATCTTATTGAAACTTTACAAGATGTTAAGCAATGCAGTGGCAACACCATACCAAACCAATCGCAAAAAGAAGATAAATCATCTAAAGTTGCACTTAAGAAAGGGACTTTTCTGCCTTGCTCTGCAAAAGACGATGATAACGAAGCTATCATCCCGAATTTTCGAGAATCACGCGTAAATCAATACCGATCTCATTTTCATAATTTGTTTAGTTATTTTTTCAATGGAGCTGCTTAAATGTGTAACTGAAACTCAATAATTCATTTCTCTACTTCGAAACAAAAAGCCATATATTTATGTTTATGTTAATCCAAACCAACATCTAGAGACGAGGCAACGCATTATAATTTTATATCGTGAATATATATTTGAATCAATACTGCATGACGCATATTTAATTATACTATATTCCAGACTATTCATACTCATGATAATGGAGTAATTGATCAAGAGCAAAAATTGAAGGGCATAGTGGAATCGTCCCGACACCACGCCACGACGTCATCGGTCAATAATGGTACGAATGATATCAATGATAAACTTTTTCCGTGTTCGGATTCAGCGAAAACAACTCAAATAAAAGAAGTAAATATGTCAAAAACAGCTCATACTATTTACTTTTAACACTTTTTGTAAAAGATTATGTCTACCTTATTTAACGTCTTTTTACAGAAAAAAGATACTTCATCAGCAGGAGAAGATGAAGAATTCAGTATTTGCAAAAAACAATTGTCGAAATGTCGTCATAGCAATTCCATTGTATTAACGGGTGATTTAATGAACGTTTTGTTCACACGCGATGAATTAAGAACTTCAACTTTATCCGGGGAAGTTTCCAATTTGCAGCTTAATAAAAATGGACAACCGAAAAAAAAACTGAACCCAAAAAAAATTGAATTCATTTTTGGTAAGTAATTATTATCTTGATTTTTTCATCCATAACCGTGATGAGTTCAACATTTCTAAATATTCAATTTCAGATTACGTCAAGAAACTTTTCCCGAACGAAGTAAACATCGACGTTACAATTAAACAAAAAATTCAACAAAAATGCAACAACGCGACTCCTCGACCAAGCCGTCAAAACAAGTTGTCGTCAAAGGGTTAAAAATACTTATTTCGAATGTTTGTTTTCTTTCATTTTTTAATTTTTCATTCTTTCTTTTCTTCTACAATGCGTCCGCACGCAATCTCTCATCGAAAGACTCGAAATTTTTTAGATTATTTTGATTCAATTTCAGAAATATTTTCATCTTTTCTTTTCGGAAGAATGTCGACAAAACGGTGTATATAGCTTTCCTAAAAATTTGGAGCTATTCGTAATTGTCTCTTTATTAAGTGAATAAGATGAAATTATAAAAAACTAAAGAAATTCGAATAAATCTGATGTTCATTTTCAATGGTTGGTATTTTCTTATTATTCCATTAAGGTCATCAATCATTTGCGTAAGTGCGAAAGAATATATTGATACACAAGCACGTTCGTGTTCTTCACGAAATTTTTCGATATTCCGAGAAAACTAGAAGATATATATTATTCCCTGAAAAGAGAATAAGTTGCATACTAATATTTTTCTTGAAATATCAAGCCTTTTCGGTAAAAACATGCAGCAGCCAGGATTTTTACCAACTGTACGATTAAGAGTACTTCAAACTATTCACTAATAAGGACAACACTGGTATTACTTATGGGATCACTAATGGAACAGCAGCGACTCACTAATTAAACACTAGCGATATCACTAATGACATTACTACAGTCATCACTAATGATATCACTACAGTCATCACTAATGATATCACTAGAGGTACTAATGGTACTAGTCCATCGGTGCGCGAAATTACGTTGTTATTAGTATTATTAGTATTTTGTGATCAGTGTTCATAAGTATTTTTCCATAAGGGAATGCGCCTGATTATTTCTCATTTTCATTGGTTCTTACCGAATGGTATGTGTTCACTGAAGAAAATCAGAAGTGGATATTGCTATACGAACTTGCGAACAATCAAGTTCAAATTACTTGGAGATATTATTTTTATTTCTATCCATTTTATTATATTTGTCATTATAGAACAGCCCTAATTTGTTTTCGAATGAGCAATTTGAATAAAAAGTGATGGGCCGGACAAGTACGTTTAAGACGTATTTGAACATAATTTGTACCGATCCAATCGAAGTTGAATGTTGTGAATAATACCAGGGGATCCTGAAAGTCGGAGGGGAATCGATTCTTTACAGTGTGTATCTTGTTGAAGTAACGAATGACTTTCATGTGAATTTTTAATGATTTTATTTCCATTAATTATTTAGTAATTTTGATAAAACGTTGTGAGCCCGACAAGGATTCTCAACGCTCATTTGTCGCCGGAGATTATATTTCGAATAACTGATAAATACTTGACCTCGAATTGATATAATTCATTTTAGTACTGCACGTAACTTCCGTTATGACTTTTTTTTCATTAACTTTTTTCTTGAAAATAATTATCATGAATTTCAATTAAAGTTTGCGATTTGTTCGATAAATATTTCAAATTATCAATAAAAACTTGGCCTCCAATTGATATCATACATTTTTATACTGCATGTAACTTGGATAGTTTATTTTTCAATTTGTCCAATATTTATGAATTTTTTTGAAAATTTTTTATTTTTCTTTACAGAATTTTTTTGATTGTTTTTTATTTTTGTTGAATTTTTTTGAAGTTTTCAATTTTTCGTTTATTATTTCTATAGAATTTTTTTCCTGGTTCTGAATCTTTTTTCTATGTCATCCAGAAACAAGAGACCATCAATGTACTTGTCCCAACCTTTTTTTCCCTAGGGGAAGTTTATGGTTTGATATCACGCCTTTTTTCTCAAAAGTTCCTCATTTATGTTATGACGATTATAGGATTTTAGTATAAATTTCTATGAATTAATTGCTTAGTACATTTTTATAGATTCCATTCTCATACGAACATTTTTTATGGGATAATCTTTTTCATGAAATTATCAGCAAATAAGGGACCATCAATGTACTTTTCCCAATCTTATTTTCCCTGTGTATGATGTTCGGCTTATAAAGTTGGTTTCCACCATAAAAAACCAATTTTTCGTAAAAATTGTAGTGAAAATATTTCGTCACAAGTCTGCCCTTGAACTTTGGCGATTTTTTTCCTCATACTCTAATATGTTATGCCTATTAGGAACTCTACAGCATGGAGGAATCCGGGATGAGGCCCGAGAAATGAATTTCGGTTTATAATGTTGGTTTCCACGTAAAAGACCAATTTTTCGTCAAAATTGTACTGGAAATATTTCGTCACAGGTCTGTTTTTGGACTTTGGCGATTTTTTTCCTTGTACTCTAATATGTTTCGTCTATTTGGAACCCAAGAGTATGGAGAATAGTGTGTTGCGGGCCGAGATATGATTTTCGGCTTACAACGTTGGTTTCCACGAAATAAGATCTATTTTTCGTCAAAATTGTACTGGAAATATTTCGTCACAGGTCTGTCTTTGCACTTTGGCTATTTTTTTTCTTCTACTCTAATATGCTATGCTTATTGGGAACCCAAGAGAATGGTAGAAAGCGGGTTGGGGGCCGAGATATGATTTTCAGCTTATAACGTTGGTTTCCACGAAAAAGGACCTATTTTTCGTCAAAATTGTACTGGAAATATTTCGGCACTGGTTTGTTTTTCCACGTTGATGATTTTCCCCCTTATCTTCTAATATGTTTTGTATAATAGGAACCCAAGAGAGTGAAGAAATGCGTCTCGTGGGCTGTAATATAATTTTCGGCTTATAACGTTGGTTTCCGCGACAAAAGATTTATTTTTCGTCAAAATTGTACTGGAAATATTTCGTCTCCTGTCTGTCCTTGGCCTTTCGCGATTTTTTCCAAGTCTTCATACCAAGAAAGAACTGATGTAAAGATTTCCTTAATAGAACAGATTTTATTTATCCCTGTTCTTCAAAATTCAAATGAAAGATAGATCAAATTCATAATACGAAAAATCCAACAGATTTGCCCACTTTAAATGTCGCTTTTGCATTCTGAATCTAGAGATTTCATTTCATCCAAAACGTGCCCTCAATGAAATATATTTCCAAAGTTTGCAAGTGGCCGCTGAGGTCCAATTATCCACAGTTTGATAGTTGCTGAAAAAAAGTACCCGAAAATTTCTAACATTTATTATGCCAGAACTCAAAGCAGCAAAAAAAACTAAGCGAACTTAATTCAACAGAGCAACAGAATTCAAAGACGTTTAAGGTACCTGCATTGGTTTTGGAGGAAAACCATTTCAGGACAATTCAGAAATGAATTTAGAAATTCGAAAACTCACAATGGAGTAGAAAAAGGAAAATTGAAGTATTTAGAAAAGCGGAAGACTTTTGTGATGAATTTTCTAGATTACATGATACGGTTGGAGTAAATGATTTGAATGATTGGCACACATGCTGCAACACAGAAATATCAAAGTTTGGAAGTATTCGCTGTATATCAGTCATACAAACTTCAATACTATTTGAAAAGGAACACTTAAAAACTTGCATTTACCTTCTACTCTAATATGCCTTACCTTCTACTCTAATATCATTCTAACAGTTGCGTGTATTTTTGTTCTATTTATTCGTATATATAACCTATGTACACATGATATATAATCACGCCACTGACAATATACTCGCACTGGACAATATTTCTCATATTCTGGTTTAATTGAAGGATTATTTCAGTTAACACTTATTTCCAATCGAATGAAATGATGAAATCTTGAAAAGTTTCGTTGACATATGCATCGCGCATTTTTTTATACTTTTTATTTTCACACACAGATCACAGTCTACATTTACGCGGCCGCTTTTATACCGGTTTAGTATACCACAAGTTTTAACAAAATAAATAGTAATATGCACTTCTTTAGATGACGAAAATTATTTTTTTATTGATCCCGCACGTACTTCGTAATGTCGAAACTCTGTTCATACGATCAAAAACTGACACATGGTTTGTACATTATTATATGTATATCGATCGAATTTATGACTGCTGTTACCAGCTGTGCTGCGCCGTGTGCTACGTTCTGATGTTGACGTCAGATTTCCAATCATCAACAACTAATTTCAACAACCAATGACAACGTTTAAAAATGGATGTCGTCAGATCCAACCAATCAGAAACTCGAGAGCATCAAAGTGCCTTTGATTGTGTTGTAAATATAGACGCATAAATTCTAGAATGTGTTGGTAACTTTTGCATAATCTTGAGCCTGTGCAAAGTTTTTTCTCAGCAATTACGCCACCGATCATGCTGATTGTGGGTGGAATCGAAAGAGAATTTATTAATTAATCTCCAGTTCAATTTTCTAAGCCTCAGATGACTCAGGAGTTTCGTAATTGAACAAAATGACATGCCAATTTTACCCCCACCACCGCGAATCGTTTTATTCAGATTATTCAGAGAAAAGATAGTCTCGGCGAGCTCGGGCCAGCAGACGACAGGGCTGTCAATGTACTTGTCCCGAGACTCTACCGAGTCTCTTGATCTCTCAAATCGTTATTCGGATTTACTACAATAATTACGCAACGATGAGTCACAGTATATATTTCATTAACTGGCAGTGAGAAAAAGAGAGAAAGAAAATATACGCGCGAAATTTCCATCACTTGCTCCTATAGGGCTCCTATCAATGATCGTGTAAAGCGGACTAACGCACTAACACTGCGTAAATGAGAGAAAGAGTGAAAGAAAATCTGCGTGCGCCTCTCTCTCTCCCCCCCCCCCCTCTCCTACAATACTTCCAAGTCAGGGCTCAAGACTAAATGTAAGAGTAGGGACGATGGGCCTACACTGTGTATTAAGTATTTCTATCTCTACCAACGGATATCTCTCTCTCAATTATCTTTCGCCTCGCCCAATCACATGAGCCCGTGGCAATGAGCGTGAGAGAGAACAAAATGTACATGCACATGCGCATTCACACTTTTCGTAGCACTTCCGTTACACACTTCTGTAACAAGATTTTCACCAGTTTACCCCCCAAGCCCAGCGCGCCTATAAAAGTTTAACTTCAAAAAAACCAATTGAAAAGACCTTCCATCTAAGTTACGTCCAGCATTAAAACTTATGACATCAATTCAAGGCCAAATATTTAATGATGATTCAGAATATTAATTCCTACAAGTCCCATCAGGAACTTGAGAAAGTTCTTATGAATCAAAAAAGTTACCATTTTAGTTCCGTGCAGCAGTAAAATTCATGATATTAGTCGAAGAACAACGGTTTGATTCGTAATTCCGAGTTTTAACATTATAAAATTGTTTCAAGAAGCCTCTAAACCAAAAAAAACACATCAAAGGTATAATAATTTGTTACTCTATGGATGCAGAGACTTGGAAGAAAATCGATTCTTCTCAGACTTTCAGGATCCCCTGGTATTATTCACAATATTAGACGTCGATTTTTAATCGGTACGAATTATATGTTTAAATATGTGTTAAAACTATTTGTCTGGTCCATCACTTTTCATTGACATTTTTCAATCGTTTTTTTGGTTTTTTTTTATTTCTTACGCTTTATTTAATTTTCCTGACAATTTAAAAAATAATTACAAGTTTATATTTTTTTTAATATGATGTTTTTTCATGATTTGTGAATTTCTTTCGAATTGTTGTGTTGAAATTATTTATAGTTGGGTTTATAATTTTTTTTTATAACGCACAAAATCATCACAAGATTACGTATACCTGAAAATATAGTTTCTGTTACTCGGGCGTTCCATCAGTCCCAAGAAACACTCACGTGCAGTGGTACTCGCAAACATATACTTTGTTTCTTCAAATCGGCGACTGTGCGACCCCATCTAATGCTCCCTCCCGGGACGAGACAGTTGCTCACAAATCCTGAATAAAATCGCGATAACGGTCGTTTTATCAAAAGTCTCCGACCCTGTCAGACTTTCCTTCGCCATAAATACCTTATTGATCTGTAAAAGTATAATGTAGGACCATGATTAGTTTTTTTTTTCACTCATGGATGCCGTCTGAGTTTTTGTGTTCATTTTTCTTAATAGGTCGGAGAAAATCTACTTCCGCAATCACAATGTGAAACTTTCATCGAACTTATTGAGGATATAGTGAAACAGCTTAGATTGGATCCTAAGCTAAGCCTTCCGTTGGTCGCACACGGGCCTCCTGATCAATCGGCTGGTGGAAGTCCTGTTACTAGTCGGCGCCCCAGAGATCGCGATCACAGTCTCGATGCATCAAAGGTACATGCTATGTATATTTCTTTTCCTGCATTCATTTCAAGTTTGACCATGATACTCAACTTTGAAAGTTTTCATATTCATAGTTGGCGGCAGGGTTGCAAAATTTGTAATGAAAAAGTGATGCATGACTCATTACTTTTTGAATTTGTAATGGAAATGAAATCACTCATTACTTTAAATTTTGTAATGGAAAAAAAATTCCATTACTCGTTACGTTGAATTTTGTAATGGAAAAAGATTCCATCACTCATTACTTTTAATTTTGTAATGGAAAAAAATTCCATCACTCATTACTTTGAATTTTGTAAAGTGAAAAATTTTTGTTACTCATCACATTGCATTTAGCAATGGTATCATATTTGCTTCAGACATCGCAGTACATTTTTTAAGTAAGGATTTTTACCGTGGGTCAAACTGACCCAAAGGTCGTAATGACATGTTACTCGGCTACCGTCGGTGTAACGCTGTTCGTACCAGGGAAAAATGACTCGATGGCAGTTGCAACGCGTTACTGGACTATACGTGTAATGCAGTGCGTGTAATGCATCCCTGGGTTAAAATGACCCGATGGTAGTAACGACGTGTAACTTGGCTATCAGTAGGTCTAACGCTATCTACCAAGGGTCAGAATGACCCATTGGCACTATCCACGTTTTACTCGGTTACCAGTCGGTGTAACGTTGTTCGCACCGGGTTAAAATGACCCAAGGGCAATAACAAGGTGTTCCTGGGCTACCTGTATGTGTAATGCAGTGACCCCTGGGTCAAAATGACCTAATGGTTATAACAACATGTTACTGGGCCACTAGTGCGTGTTCGCACTGAGTGAGTCAAAATGATCCAACGGAAGTAATAACGTGTTACTCGGCTACCAGTCGGTCTAACACTATTCGTACCAAGTTAAATTGACCCAAAGACTGTAACAATGTGTTACTGGGCTACCTGTGCGTGTAACGCAGTGGCCCCTGAGTCAAAATGGCTCAAAGGTGGTAACGACGTGTTCTTCGGTACCAGTCGATGTAACGCAATAATAGTCTCAGTGAAACCCCATGTGACACTCATGTACTTCAAAACACAAATGTATGATGATTTATAAGAAGTTGTTCGATCTATTCTCTCGAAACTTGGTTCAAATGAGAAATTCATTACTAAAGGTCATAAAAAAACCACTTCAAATGTAATGAATAAAAAAAATTGAATCTGCTAAATCTTGGTAATGTATGAAAAACGTTTGGTGTTCAAATAAACAAAACGTTGTCAAATAAATGCAAAAGTGACGAGTACATCGGATGACGAATGAAAAAAATTAAAAACATAATCATATGTAAAAAAAATTACGAAACCAACTGTAAATAATTTCAACAACACAATTAAGAAAAGCTTTCACAAATCGTGAAAAAAACATTATATTTAGAAGAAATACAAATCCGTAATTATATTGTCAAGGAAAAAAAAAATCGAATAGAACGTGAGAAATTCATTCCTACGGGAAGCATCCGGAACTTGAAAAAGTTCTAGTGAATCAAAAAGTTACCAAAAAATCGCATCAAAGGTAAAAGTCATTTGTTACTCGATGGTGGCAGAGACTTATAAGAAAATCGATTCTTCTCAGACTTTCAGGATCCCTTGGTATTCACAATATTCGACGTCAATTTCGTGTCGGTACAAAATATGTTTAAATATGTGCTAAAAGTACTTGTCCGGTCCATCACTTTTCATTCAATTGCTCAAAAACAGATTTTTCTTTGTTTTTCGGATATCTCTCAAGCATTAGGCTGAGCGAGCTGGCTTTTTTAAGAATACTTGGCTACGAGCCGCTATAGCGATTCTTGATATGAATAAGAATATGGCAAGGCTTGGGTCAGCTTTGTTTGCCTTCTGGGCGGGGAATTGTCGATGCGACTCTCGATATTTGAGTTTTATTTTGTTTTCGTAAATCATTCAAAATAGAAACTTATATAAATAGAACGAAAACTAACACTTCTCACGTAAAGCATGTCAAAGTATTCGATTGTCTATACGATTATGATGTCAGCCAATGAATATGTGAAATAAATATTATTCGACATATAAGTCGATACGCAATGATAAAGGAACCATATGAATTGAATGTAAACATTTCGATGCGCGAAGTGAAATTCAAGATTTTAGGACTGGTTTACCCCCTTAATTTTTTTGATCCGAGGTAAACCAAAAAACACGTCCATTTTATTTTTTTGCTCTGCAAAATGGCATTTCTTTTATTAAAATCGGATTGTAAGTTTTTATTATACGAAAAAATTCTGAATATTCGGGGGTGGTTCACCCCTTTGCCGTAAAGGTGCATAAGAAGTTGGACATGTCATATGGGTTATTTGACATGCCGAACATTTTGCATTTAGTTTCGTTTCGATCGGTTGAGTGCTTCTATATGAAACACTCTACCAGATGCAAAACATGCCGAACTTTGAGGGTTGATTTCACCCCTTAAAAATAACTTTCGGCCGATAAAAAAAAATACGTGTCTCTTATTTTTGGATGGACTATAACATAGAAAAAAATTATCAAAATCGGAGGCGGACACTAAAGTACCTTTCCTAAGGCGCTCGAATCTTTTTTTCAGATAACGCAAAATTGATCGATTGGAATAATGAAATACAGCATAAGAGGGTCACCCCGTGTAGGAGCCGGATTTTGTGGGGTTTTTTCGCGATTTTTTTGCGGCAAGGAAAAAAAATATAAACTTTTGAAATTTGAAGGGTTTATTCAATGGTATCAAGAGACTCGGTAGAGTCTCGGGACAAGTACATTGACAGATCTGTCGTCTGCTGGCCTGAGGCTCGCTGAGACTATACTTTCTCTGAATAAAACGATTCGCGGTGGTGGTGGTAAAATTCGCCTGTGATTTTCTTTAATTGCGAAGCTCATGAGTTATGTACGACTTTGAAAATTTAACTTTTAGCTAATTAAGAAGTTCTCTGTCGAATGAGCCCAAAATCAGCATGCTCGGTGTCGTAATTTCTGAGAAAAAACTTTGCACGGGCTTAAGATTATGCAAAAGTTACTAACACATTCAGGATTTGACGTATCTGTATACGCGTACTCCAACCGCTACAAACATAGGCCCCTTGGCCCCCATGATCGCCAATCCCTGGTGAGAGAAATTTTGTTGCAACCAATGAAAGGTGAGAGAATTTTGGACCAATGACATTCAAGTAAAAGAGAAAGGAAGTTTGGCGGAAAGCTAAGGAGCTCGGAGCTCGAGAGCCCGAAAGCTCGAAAGTACTCGAAAGTCACCAGCCGAAGTTTCACGTCATGTTGACGTTTGGGGTTATGATGTTATTAAGTTCGTGCGGGAAAATAAAAATAATTTTCGCGTCATCTAACGAAGTGCATATTAACATTTATTTTGTTAAAACTTGTGGTATACTAAACCGGTATAAAAGCGGCCGCGTAAATGTAGACTGTGATCTGTGTGTGAAAATAAAAAGTATAAAAAAATGCGCGATGCATATGTCAACGAAACTTTTCAAGATTTCATTATTTCGTTCGATTGGAAATAAGTGTCAACTGAGATAATCTTTCAATTAAACCAGAGGGCGCGAAATATTGTCCAGTGTAAATATATCATCAGTTGCGTGATTATATATCATGTGTAATAATGTAGGTTATATATACGAGTTCCCTTTGATAGGTGTGTGGTAACGAACCGGCCGGGGTTTGACGTTACTAAGTACGGGACAAATGTAACAAACGTTCGCATAGTTAGTGAATAATATAAATAAGGCAAATCAGTTTATCAAAAATAGGTCTGGAAGTTGTAAGGAAAAATGTTCGTCAGCCTATAACGTCAAATTTTCTTTTTGCGATCTGAAATATTATGGTTGATAATTAATAAATCAAGAATACACGGAACTGTTAGTGTATAATGTGAGAAACCTTAATCGAATAAATGTTTTCTAATTTATTTCTTGTGTCATCATTATTTTTTAATATTCTCATATTTTGCTTCCTATTGAGTTTGGGTCTGCTCTTTCCGATCCTTGTTTTGACTCCATCGGCTTGCAGCGGATCAATACATATTATTAATTGGTTGCCTAATATGTGTCCCATGATTTTCTACTATTTCTTCATGCTGATTGTGGTAACGTGATTCAAGAGGTTTCCGACTATTGTTGTGTCCGCGAAGACCGTCGCGAAGGTACGAGTTATCAATGACGAGTATTTAAGGGATTTAGGCCAAAAGACCTGAACTCCAACTCGATACTTTTACAACAAGTTAACAATAAGTTTATTTAAGAAGTTACAAATTCGAGGTTTTATTGCCTCGAGACCAATCATTACAATTCTCGTCAAAGACTGTCGAATTTTGGGTTAGTCGATAGTTTTATAGATTTGGGGGTTTTCCCCTTCCCGTGCGAATATAACCTAGATTTCCTTCTGGATGTTTCGATGTTGACATCGAGGGTCGATGCGCTCGTTCGGGAGCATCGATATTTCACCATTGCTGCGTTTGCGCTGAGAGTGCTTAATTTGTTTTAATGAGTGCGATGTACGGGCACAACATCCCTCCCCCCTTTGGGAGACGAAATTTATTTCGGCTATTTTTCGCACGGAATTAACATAATTAAATTTGAATGATTTCGTAGTTATGTTTGTTTTCTAGTTCCTTTCCCGTTTAATGTAAGTTTTTTTTTTTTTTTTTTACTTCTGAAGTCGCAATGATCCATTGTTGTTTGCGTTTTTCGATTTTGCTTTTCTGATAACAATTTTGTCGTTAGTAGATTCAGATGTAAGTTCTTCTATAATTTTTGGTCTTGCCACGAAAGTCGGGGCTAGTTCGATATCATCAGTTTGTTGTATTAATCGAATTCGTTGACAATGTTTAGCTTTGAAAATTGTTAATATGATGATTATTATAATGATCATAGTCATGCTAATGGCACTTATAGAATAATTTCCGATTATGTGATAGGGATGTGCTCAAATATTTGGTTCTTCATTTAGTTTTTTTTTTAAGGATTTCGATTCTTTCTCCTATTGCGTTCGTTTCTAGTGGATTGATAATTATTTTTGATGATACGCTGTAATTGAAAATCATCATAAAAAACTTTTTAAAAGTAAAAAAATTACGCCAAGTATTAAAAAGTGCAACATGAAACCTTGTTTATAATAATATTTATTAGATTTTTCCCTCTAATTATTTATTCTGTTTCTTTGGAAAAATATAATCATATCAATTTAATCAAGCCAAGTGATGTTTGTTTTTTATTATTTGGATTACAAATTTAGAAAAAAAACTCAAGCTTTTGAACAAAAACTTGGCGTGCATGGTTTTTCAAAATGTACTTAAATGAACAATGCACACCAGTATTCAAATTATTACTATTTTACGTTCTTCTTGTTTTTCTAGCTTCTCCCAATCCTCTCATTGTTCAAAATAGACCGAAGTATACACCCAAGTAAACCATGTACACTGGTTTCTCGAATTTAGCTATTTTACATTTTTCCTGTTGCTCTTGCTCCTTCCAATCCAAATAAGTTCGGTAAGGATCCTTTCCATTACCCTGCATCGGAGGCAAATTGAAAGAAACTTTAATTCAATTACATATATAGGTACACGTATATACATACATCTAACCTCGTGTCTGTGATTTTTTAAATCTAAGGACTAAATAGTACGCCGATTAAAACAAGTTTATTAGTTTTTTTTGGATATTCAAACTTCTGCTTATACTTGAAGGGAGTTCTTTTTTATCATATAATATTTGGTTACTTTCGTTTTTACTATACTATATTTTGTATTTAACTTTCATTTTTCTGAATTTAACGTTCATTTAAATGGAATAGAAAGCTTAATAAAATCGCTGCTAGCACAGGCCTATGAAGAGTTTATTTATAGAAATTATTTTGAACACTTATTATTTTGAAAAACCATGCACGCCAAGTTTTTGTTCAAAAGCTTGATTTTTTTTTCTAAATTTATAGTCCAAATAATAAAAAACAAACATCACTTGGCTTGATTAAATTGATATGATTATATTTTTCCAAAGAAACAGAATAAATAATTAGAGGGAAAAATCTAATAAATATTATTATAAACGAGGTTGCACTTTTTAATACTTGGCGTAATTTTTTTACTTTTAAAAAGTTTTTTATGGGGATATCAGTTCTTTTTGAATTGGGCAATACAAACATAAATATATTTAACAAATATCAAGTTGTATAATACTAGACCATTGTCATTAATTCAATCAAGTTCATGGCTCAATAGGTTAATTAATGAGGATGGTCAATGAGGAAAGTCATGATGGAATGACGAATTTGATCATAATCGATCAAATAAATTATGCTTCAGTGGAATCTAGAGCGATATAAAAACCTTATTGAAAAAATCATATATTATAAAATTGGTGGAAGAATTAAAAAGAAAGTTATGAACACTCATATTATATATAAAGTTGATATTGACATGGCTTCAGAAACATTCTTAATAGTACTGATAAATAACCATCAGACAGAACCTTACTATGACGCTGAAGTTTCCAACGTTGGAGTCCAACGAAATGATCTAAAAAAACTCTCAAATAATTCCAGTAAATCTCCAATTTTATTCCCTGCCGAATTTCCAATTCGTAATTTTTTAAGCAACATCAATTGTTTGAGAAATAACGTAGAAAAGATTTTGCCGGGTGGAAGGGGATAGCGACACGGGTGGGCGAAATCAATTGAGGCAACACACACGAGTTTCTTCACTAATACTATAACACGTATTTTATTCACAGCACCAAATAACAATGAAGATGAGTGCAAAATGTTCAGCGATTATGAATTTGTATGATGAGCGAATATATGAATCTATGAGCACCTTTGTTTCACGAGAGATTATATTAATACACTCGTGAATGGCTCGAGTGGCCCGATGAGAAAGAAAGACACGTGGCGTCGGCGCTGCCACGAGGTGAGATGAGTGTTTCCCAAATGATGATGCACCTTTTTTAAAGCTTATGCAAATTGTCCCCGCGTGGATCAATCGCTAGATGAGTTCCCGTGAGTTTAATTACTTACTACATGAGTGAAACAAGATGAGTGCAACGATAATGAGTGTGAATGTTGAAAGAACAGTACAGAGCGATGTGTATAGCAACGCGAACTGGACGATAATGGCCGCTCCCATGCATTGTCCGGTACGACGCACGTGAGGCGGCGAGCCGTGCTCGTGAGCCCCGTAGCGTGCCTGAGAGCGTCCAGTAGGTGCTGCCGCGAGTGGCCAGTCCAAGAAGAGCGACTCGCCTGACGACGAGACGCATTCTCAAACATTCCTCCCGCCATCAGCACCGTGGAGATGATGTTCTAGTTTGAGACGTCTTGTTGTTGAGTGGGCAGAGGCGCGAGCTTTGCGATCGGCCGAGTGAGTGTCGAAGAGGCTGTTTTGAGTGTGACCACTATGATGAGTCCATCCCCACCTGGGTGTAGAGCAGTGACCCTGGCCAAAGGTCACTTGCCTGGCGAGAATCTTTCATCTGTAATGAGTACGAGTGATCCCACCTTGATTTCATTTGATGGATGATGCCATTTCGAAATTGATTGTTGACGCTGGAGATAGTGAGCTGACCACTGAGACCAAAGGTTTTGAATCTTTTGTTGAATGAGTTGCCAACGAGAGAGGTGATTGATGTTTAAGTGAGTCAGCGATGGCTCAGGCAAACTTGATAGAGCATCTCCAGTCAAGAAATGACCAGGAGTGAATGCTGATACGTCCTCTGGATCGTCGCTGAGTGCTTCTAGCGGTCGTGAGTTCAACACTGCTTCGATTTGTGAAAGCATGATTGTGAGTTCCTCAAATGTCAGCACAGTCTCTCCTACTATGCGTCTGAGATGATACTTCATTGATTTTACCACTGCTTCCCACTTTCCTCCCATGTGAGGAGTGGCTGGAGGGTTGAAGTGCCATTGAGTGCCGTCAACAGCCAGCTGTGAGGCAATTTGACGACTTTCGTGAGTGTACTGAGTAACCATTCGCTTCAGAGCTGCATCAGCGCCTACGAAATTGGTTCCACAGTCTGAGTAGAGTGTGCCTGGAATGCCTCGTCTTGAGACGAAGCGTCGATATGCAGCAATGAATCCATCAGTTGAATAATCACTGACTGCTTCAAGATGAACTGCTGAAGTTGTGAGACACACGAAGACGCAAATCCAACCCTTCATTGTTTTTGCACTTCGCCCTTTCCAGGTCTTGAGTGTGAGTGGCCCTGCGTAATCGACTCCAGTGTGAGTGAATGGGCGAGATGGGGTGACACGAGCAACAGGCAGCTGACCCATCAGCTGTTGAGCGCGTATCCCTCGCTGACGTGCGCACTTTACACAATGGAGAATGTGAGTTTTCACTGGAGCTCTGCCTCCGAGTATCCAGTATGACTGGCGAATGTCAGCCAGAGTGAGTTGAGTGCCCCCATGTAATGTGCGACGATGAGAATTGTCGATTACGAGTGTTGATAGGCATGAGTGGCGAGGCAATATGGCTGGGTGCTTAGTCTCCGGACTGAGTGTTGACAAGTTGAGCCGACCACCGACCCGAATGACGCCTTCGTGATCAAGGAAGGCGGTCAATCGAGAAAAAACGTGAGTTCTTTGTAGTGGAATATTTGACTTCAATGAGCGTAGCTCGTGTGAGAAATACGCTGCTTGAGTGGCCTTAATCCAAAAGACTTTAGCAGCCTCCATGTCGTCTCGCGAAATGAGTGGTGAGTCAGTTTGTCTCCTCAATCTTGAAATGACCTTGGAGCACAAAGCGGTGACTCGGATGAGTTTTGAGAGCGTCGAGTATCGATGAATGAGGTCCCAATGATACTCGACTCTCGGAGTGGCCACGAAGAGAGCAACGCCTTGACGGGCCTCATGTGCACTGAGGGTTGAGTCTGTCGAGGCCATGAGGTCATTGGTTTGAGTATCCATGGTGGTCCCGTCCACCAGAGTGAGTGATCATTGAGTTGTTGAGCTGTTAAGCCCCTTGATGGGCCGTCAGCTGGGTTGGATGTGCCTGGAACTCGTCTCCAATGAGCTTGAGGCGTGAGTTCTTGAATTTGAGTTACTCGGTTCCTGACAAAGTCCTTCCAGCGCGAAGCGGGTGATTTGATCCACATGAGTGCGACTTGAGAGTCCGTCCATAAATGAGTTGAAGTAATTGGTAGCTGGAGTGTAGCTTGTGTATGCTTGATGAGTTTTGATAGTAGCAGCGCTGCTGTGAGTTCTAACCTCGGGATTGTGAGTGGTTCGATTGGAGCTACTTTCGTCTTTGCGCAAACGAGAGATGATTTGGCGCCTGTGGACGGCGAGTGTGAGACGATGTAGACGACAGCTGACATCGCTAGTTGAGAAGCATCAGAGAAACCGTGGAGCTCCACTGTTGAGTTAGTCCAGGTGTGAAACCACCTGGGAATTGAGATTTGAGCCAAATTTTTGAGATCTTCTCTGAAGTGAGACCATCTTGAAATGATGTGAGACGGCAATGGGTCGTCCCAGTTGATTTTGTGTAACCAGAGCTCTTGCAGGAGCAATTTTGCTCTGATTGTCACAGGTGAGATGAGTCCAAGTGGATCGAATATCTGTGCTACCTCAGATAATATGAGTCGCTTCGTGATTGATTTTGAGTGATCACTAGGCTTTGCTGTGAAAACAAAGGTGTCGGCTCGTAGGAGCCACTTGAATCCGAGAAGTTTGGTCGAGGAATCGTCGAATGAGATGGGTTTTGAAGGCTCATGAGTTGCTGAAACTGTCGCTAGTAGAGCCTGATCAGTTGCTTGCCATTTTGCAAGAGGGAAGCCTCCCGCCTTGCAAAGATTGGTGAGTTGGTGAGCGATTTTGATGAGTGGTTCGCTTGAATCTGCTCCCCCGAATATGTCATCGACATATCGTCCCTTGAGCAATGAGGGGATTGCCAGCGGAAACCGATGGCCTTCGTCCTCAACCAATTGGATGAGCTCGGACAGCAAGGTATGGGGCTGCCTTTGTGCCATAGGTCACCGTGGTGAGCTGATAATGAGCTTCATTGAGGTGTTCATCAACCCAGAGAATGCGCTGAAGATCCCAATCGTCCTCGTGCACTTTGATTTGACGATACATTTTTGTCACGTCGGTGGCGAAGATGTGCCGATGATGTCGAATCCAAATGAGTACGTCAAAGACGTCTAACAGCAGGTTTGGGCCTGTGTGCATGATGTCGTTGACTGAGCGTCCTGAAGACGTTGAGCTTGAGCCATTGAATACAACACGGAGCTTGGTGGTGGTATTATCGGATCTGAGAACGCCGTGATGCGGCAAATAATATACCGGCTTCATCCGTGTCTCCGAGCCGCCAGATGAGACCCTCAACCCTCCAAATGGTTTTGAAGCATCTGGTGCCAAGGTCATCTCACCGGAGACTGCGTCAACAGTGGATTTGCCGTGATGAGTTGGCTTTGATGAGTATCCCGATACACGAACCATGTGTTCTAAGTCTTCGTACTCCCGCATGAAATTTGCGTAGAGTTTCTTGAGTGTGTCATCTCGCTCAAGCTTTTTGAGTATTCGTTGTAAACAATGGTGAGCGGTTCTGTATGAGTTGCCCAATAAGTTGCGAGATGATTTGAGTGAGATTCGAACAATGTACCGACCTGAGGCGTCTCGAGAATGAGTGGCAAGAAAGTGATCTTCGCACTCTTGCTCTTCAGGTGTGAGTGGGCTTGCAGCGTCGGATGGTAGCTCCTCCTGAATCCAGAACTTGGTGAGGAGTTGCTGCAAGTCATTGTTGTCAGTTTGAGCCTTGACATGAAATGCAGTGCAAGAAGTAGACGGTGTTGAGTGCACTGGGCCAAGAACGAGCCAACCAAAAATTGACAACTGAGCAATTGGCATTGAAGGTGAGTGGTTGAGAATGTTGGGCTTGATGATGAGCCCATAAACGTCCGCTCCGAGGATAATGTCGATCGGCCGCGGCTTCAAGAAGTCTGGATCGGCCAATTTTAAATTGTTGAGGTGAGGCCACGCATGCGAGCACATTTCGAAGGATGGTAATATTGATGAGACAGTTTGAAGAACATGTGCCTGCACGGTGACCGAGGAGTCAGCTTGCATTGAGTGCAAAGTCAAGGAGACAATGCCTCGTGTGTGAGTTACTTTTTTCCTCCAATGCCTGTGATGTTGATTGTTGAGTGTTGGCGGCTGACGTTGAGTGCTCGAATGAGTTGCTCTGAGGCGAAGGAGAGCTCAGAGCCCGGATCGATGAGTATGCGAACATGATGAGTGTTGAGTGCTGAGTGGACCTCAGCAATTGCTGTGGCAAGCAGAGTAGTCGGTTGAGTGCAGCAGGCAGTTGATGAGTGGACAATTGCACCGACTTCCTATTGAGTGCTCGTTGCTGTGGCTGGAGACGACTCAGCGTTTGATTGAGAGATCGGTGACTGACGTTGAGCTGGTTCGTGTAGCATTGTGTGGTGTTTTGCACCGCAAGTTTTACACCCCTTGGTTGAGCGGCATGAGTTCGCATTGTGTCTGCCTAGGCAATTGAAACAAAGCTGAGAATTGTTGGCTAGCTTCCTTCGCGCGGCCACATCGAGGCTGCGAAACTTGGGACACATCACCACGAAATGATTGCCATTGCAGCAGTCGCAGTTGTATGCACCAGCTGCTGCCTGTTGGGTTTGAGGCGTGCTACTCGCCTGATGAGTAGTAGCCGATTTTCTGGGATGAGTGCTTGTTGATGATGCGGCTGATGAGTTCGACGATAAACTCGACTCAATGCGTTCGAGAGCGCGCGCTCGAGCATTGATAAATTCCTCAAGTCGTGAGAATGATGGGTACTCAGTTGATGCACCCAACGAGGTCTCCCATCCCTCCCGCGTGGCATTGTCCAGACTGCGGGAAACATGATGGACGAGAATTATGTCTCCCAGAGAATCGGTGACACCAAGAGATTCCAAGGCTTTTCGGGCCTCAGAGACCTTTGAAATGAGTGCGGAAAGTCCCTTCGCAGATTTAGACTTGAGCTGAGTGATACTGCAGGCCTTGTCCAATTGAGCTTGGATGAGTAGGCGTTTGTTCTCGTAGCGCCCAATGAGTAGTTCCCATGATGGCCTCAAGGAACTGCCGACAAGAGGGAAGTTGGCGATGAGTTGGGCAGGCGCCGCTTCCATGCAACTGCGCAAGTAATGCAGCTTCTCCACGTCTGAGAGCTGATCACAGTCCATAATGAGGCATGAGAACATTTCCCTGAACTGCGGCCAATCTGAATACTGGCCGGAGAAGCTTGGAAGCGCAATGTCCGACAGCTTTGAGTTGTGACGTGGCTCACCCGATGAGTGCGCTGCAGGGGGGTGCATGCCTGTTTTGCTTTAGTGAGTGCTAATTTAGCACTTCGGTACGCCTTTACCTCTTGTTGATAAAGATCATGCGTGAAATAATCGTGATCGAGGAAGTTGGCAGGCCAGTTGAGTTCAAAGAATGCATGAGTGGCTGAGAAATCGCGATGCAGATCCTCAAGCTGTTCGAGATCAGTCTCAACTTCGTTGAGAGTGAGAGTTGACAAATCGCTTGGCAGAGTGCGGAGGATAGAGTGCATGCAGGTGATGCGTGTCGCCTGCGATTGACTCTTGAGTGTGAACTCAACAGGCAATCGCGTCGGTGAGTTTCTTCGGAGAGTGCGGGTTCCTCCGGTTGAGCCTGCAGCTGACTTTTGAGTGTCAGCTGTGAGAGTGAGTGCGGTGGGTGGCTGAGTTGCCACGGTTCCGGTGTCGAGAGAGCCCTCGATTGGCAGTGTGTTGCTGGTGGCAGCGCGCTCCTCACTCGATGGCTCGAGAGTGATTGTGGGCACCGGAGGAGTGGTGATTTTGCCTGATTCACGCGACTCGGGCGTTGACCTGCCTGAGTTTGGTTGAGACATTTCGAATTTCCGCGAACTGAGAGGAATTCACTAAAACTCCGCAATAAGTGTTCACAAACGATGAGCTGAGAAGTCACACGCGTAACACCACGTTTGCAGCACACCGAATGGATGAGAGCGCACGAAAAACTGAGTTGAGAAATGAGCGCGAATCACTGCGCGATGAGTGCTACCGAATGAATTCAAAAAAAACGCGAGAAATGAGTGAAATAATGAGAGAGCACGAAAAGTGGTCAAAAATATGAAAATGTACGGTGATTGGCCACTTTGTGGCGTGAGAGCACAGTTATTGGCCACCTTTTCGCTCGAGGGGCACAGTGATTGGCACTCGCGGCACTGAGACGCACAATGAATGTTGAATACGCGTGTAACACTAGCACTCGCGCACGTTCACTCGACGGTCGCTATCCGGCTCGAAGGACCAAATGTTTGAGAAATAACGTAGAAAAGATTTTGCCGGGTGGAAGGGGATAGCGACACGGGTGGGCGAAATCAATTGAGGCAACACACACGAGTTTCTTCACTAATACTATAACACGTATTTTATTCACAGCACCAAATAACAATGAAGATGAGTGCAAAATGTTCAGCGATTATGAATTTGTATGATGAGCGAATATATGAATCTATGAGCACCTTTGTTTCACGAGAGATTATATTAATACACTCGTGAATGGCTCGAGTGGCCCGATGAGAAAGAAAGACACGTGGCGTCGGCGCTGCCACGAGGTGAGATGAGTGTTTCCCAAATGATGATGCACCTTTTTTAAAGCTTATGCAAATTGTCCCCGCGTGGATCAATCGCTAGATGAGTTCCCGTGAGTTTAATTACTTACTACATGAGTGAAACAAGATGAGTGCAACGATAATGAGTGTGAATGTTGAAAGAACAGTACAGAGCGATGTGTATAGCAACGCGAACTGGACGATAATGGCCGCTCCCATGCATTGTCCGGTACGACGCACGTGAGGCGGCGAGCCGTGCTCGTGAGCCCCGTAGCGTGCCTGAGAGCGTCCAGTAGGTGCTGCCGCGAGTGGCCAGTCCAAGAAGAGCGACTCGCCTGACGACGAGACGCATTCTCCATCAATCATTCGTAAAATAATAAAATAATGAATTATAAATTTTTTTTTTCGTTCATTTCGTTGAACTCCAACGTTGCAAACTTCAGCGTCGTACCTTACTTATGTCCTCAGTTATTTCAGATGGTAACTGGACATTCAAATCTAATTATGTACTTTAAATTGTAAACATGCTGAACTTACGCCCGTCTCTAAGATATTAAAGTTCCCGAAACGATGGATTTTAAATCACTAACGTTACATATCTCAGGATCGACTGGACGGATTTACTTGCAACAAAGACCAATGTCGATTTTTCGATTTTTATGCCTCGTAAAGGCTGTGTCCGTTTTGCTCCGGAATTTTTTTTTTGCAAAATTCAGAAAACGAGGACTGGGCATCAATTTTGGGACTCAAAAATAGTTGAAAGACCATATGCTCATCAATGAAACTTGCTTAAATCCTTAAGTGTCCATTTTGCCCCACATTACCCTATATATTGAACCCTACCCGTTCCGCATTCGCGATTTTTCGTGGTTCTGCTGGGTCATGGCACGCCGCGATGCTAAGTTTAAGATGAGACCGATTTGTCGTGTTATAAACCTTCGGAACCCGTGGAGTCGTTCTGTATGCGCGTTTTTATGTATTCGCAGTTTTTCGCATTTTTTCGCGGGGTGACAATGTAGTGGACGGATTATTCGGGATAGTCAAATTAAAATTTTATTCGCCTTTATTCGGGGGGCTCCGCCCCCTCCACCCCCGCCGGGGGCTCCACCCCCTTGTCCCTCGTTGCCCGCGTTGGCATTCTATATGCCTATCATATAAATGAGTTTGTTGGTCTAACCTCCAAGATTATAGCTCAGAAGGATTCGAGTTCCAATTCCGAGAATTTTTTGCTACCCGATTCGAGCTCCAATTCCGAGAATTTTTTGTGACCCGATTCGAGCTCCAATTCCGAGACATTTTTGCTAACCGAATTCCAAGAATTTATCCCGATAAGCAAATTTTCACTCATGGAAAGGGAACGGAAAGTAGACATATATATATTGTTGAAGAAAATTTTCGATCCTGAAATTGCACCCCCTAATTTTCATAACTGCATTTTAACCCTTTTCCCAATGTCACACCAATCTAATTTTTTCATCATACCAAGCATACATCACATTATCATGTCCCACTGTTATCAAGAGACTCGGTAGAATCTCGGGACAAGTACATTAACAGCCCTGTCGTCTGCTGGCCCGAGACTCTCGCCGAGACTATCAATCAAGAGACTCGGCAGAGTCTCGGGACAAGTACATTGACAGAACTGTCGTCTGCTGGCCCGAGACTCTCGCCGAGACTATACTTTCTCTGAATAAAACGATTCGCCGTGGTGGGGGTAAAATTGGCATGTGATTTTATTGAATTACGAAGCTCAGGAACCATTTAGCAACTTGAAAATTGAAGTTTAAGCCAATTGAGTAATTCTCTTTCAATTCCGCCCTAAATCAGCATGATCGGTGTTGTAATTGCTGAGAAAAAACTTTGCACGGGCTCAAGATTATGCAAAAGTTACCAACACATTCAAGAATTTATGCGTCTGTATTTTAAACACTATCAAAGGCACTTTGATGCTCTCGAGTTTCTGATTCGTTGGATCTGACGACATCCATTTTTAGACGTTGTGATTGGTTGTTGAAATTAGTTGTTGATGATTGGAAATCTGACGTCAACTTCAGAACGTAGCACACGGCGCAGCACAGCTGGTAACAGCAGTCATGAATTCGACCGATATACATATATATATGTACAAACCATGTGTCAGTTTTTGATCGTATGAACAGAGTTTCGACATTACGAAGTGCGTGCGGGATCAATAAAAAAATAATTTTCGTCATCTAAGGAAGTGCATATTACTATTTATTTTGTTATTTGTGATATATTAAACCGGTATCAAAGCGGCCGCGTAAATGCAGTCTGTGATGTGTGTGTGAAAAAGAATATAAAAAATGCGCGATGCATATATGTCAACGAAACTTTTCAAGATTTCATTATTTCGTTCGATTGGAAATAAGTGTTAACTAAAATAATCCTTCAATTAAACCAGAGTACGAGAAATATTGTCCAGTGCGAATATATTGTCAGTGGCGTGGTTATATATCATGTGTACATAGATTATATATACGAATAAATAGAACAAAAATACACGCAACTGTTAGAATGATATTAGAAACTTTAATTGAATAAATGTTTTCTAATTTATTTCTTGTGTCGTCATTATTTTTAAACATCCCCATATTTTGCTTGATATTCAGTTAGGCTCTGCCCTCTCCGATCCTCGTTTTCACCCGCTCAGTTTGCAGTGGATCGATTCATATTATTAATTCGTTCCCTAATATGTGTTCTATGATTTTCTACTCCTTCATGATGATTGTGGTAACATGATTCGAGAGGTTTCTAACCATGATCTTGAATTGCACATTTTGTAAATCAGATTTTCAAAAAAACATCTGGTCTTGGTATAGTGTGTAGTTATTCTTTTCCCATTAGGTCTGTCGAGTGATAAATTTGGAAACTTTTCCAGAAAGCTTTTGGATGCTTTTTTTGCTAATGATATGAAAAGTAGTATCTTAGGAATGCGGTATGCAAACATAAATTTTGATAACAAAACTTATAGAATGACATGTATGTTGAGTATTTCCACTTTGCAAACTACAAATATGGAATTATTATAAAAAAAATTCATTCCGATAAGTCTACTGTTGCTCAGTTTTGGATGTGATCAAATATGATGCCTACCAACATCCCCAGAAACTTACAGAATTGCTGAATGCAATGTGCGCTTTGTCATTTTAATGTAACATCATGACTTTTGACAACTTTTCATTATAATGCTGTAGATTCGAATCATTAAAATACTGCAAAAATCTGCAAACTATACAATTTAAATACTCTGCCATTCATTTTACATTTTGAGTCTAATTGTAACATCTATATTATGAAGTAAAAAATTGATTATAAAAGTCTTCAGTTGCTCATTTATGGGTAGATTTAAAATTGCTGTCTTCGAAGCTCATTGCGCAGATACATTGAACCGCAGCAGATACCTGCGAACTCTGAAATTTCTGTGGATAAATATATATGCGACGGATCACCCCTTATCTTTGATTATGGTAATATGTAATTGAACTTGGTTCGGCAAGTTTTTAAGTGTTCCTTTTCAAATAGTATTGAAGTTTGTATGACTGATATACAGCGAATACTTCCAAACTTTGATATTTCTGTGTTGCAGCGTGTGTGCCAATCATTCAAATCATTTACGCCAATCGTATCATGTAATCTAGAAAATTCATCACAAAAGTCTTCCGCTTTTCTAAATACTTCAATTTTCCTTTTTCTACTCCATTGTGAGTTTTCGAATTTCTAAATTCATTTCTGAATTGTCCTGAAATGGTTTTCCTCAAAAACCAATGCAGGTACCTTAAACGTCTTTGAATTCTGTTGCTCTGTTGAATTAAGTTCGCTTAGTTTTTTTTGCTGCTTTGAGTTCTGGCTTAATAAATGTTAGAAGTTTTCGGGTACTTTTTTTCAGCAACTATCAAGCTGTGGATAATTGGACCTCAGCGGCCACTTGCAAAATTTGGAAATATATTTCATTGGGGGCACGTTTTGGATGAAATGAAATCTCTAGATTCAGAATGCAAAATCGACATTTAAAGTAGGCAAATCTGTTCGATTTTTCGTGTCTTGATTTCGATCTATCTTTCATTTGAATTTTGAATAAAAGGGATAAATAAAATCTGTTCTCTTAACGAAGTACCCTCGGTACGTAGTGAGTCAGAGAGTTTTAGTCTTCAATATGAGTAACGTAGTATATATTTCGGCAACACCGCAGCCCCTGGGTTAGTGTACGTGCTCACGTACAAACATTGAATCTACGTATAGTCGCGTATAGGAAACCCAGCTTCTGCGTGTTTCGTTTTTCATCAGTGGGTAAGAAATCCGAAGTGTGTACGGGAAAAGAAACATCCCTAACCTCAAAGAAGACTTAAAAAATGATTCAATTGACGGTGTCTTCTTTTCATATTTTCTATTTCTTATTGTTTCCGAAAATAATTGATGTATGAAACACACAAAATGTTCGTTACAAATGTATAATATTTCTTTTGCAATACTGTGTTTCTATCGTTGACTCAATTTGCGCATGTTCGGACGGTTTCGAAAGTGCTGCTGTAACTTATATTTGAATGAAGCGCCATAACCTACAATTCTGCGGTGTTGCCACATTTGCGTGTTGTTCAAAAATCTTGTCTTACTTGCAGTCATTTCTTAGAACACAAGCAAGCTTTGCATGTTTTCCAAAAAGAAAAATGTTCATTGGACATTCGTTTATATCTTCTCCAAATTTTATCAAAATCCGTTTGTTAACTTCAACGTTATAAATTAAAAAGTGCGTCTGAATCACAGATTCACATAAGACTTCATGTTAACTGCTTCAAATTAAATCATTGATATCTCTTTTCAAAGTCAACCAAAGGTCACAAAATTTTAACTGAGTCATTTTTCGAAAGATTTTGACATCTTTACAAATTTTTATAATTTTCTGTTTGTTAATTGATTTACCGAGGGTACTTCCTTAAGGAAATCTTTACGTCAGTTCTTTCTTGGTATGAAGATTTGGAAAAAATCGCCAAAGGCCAAGGACAGACTGGTGACAAAATATTTCCAGTACAATTTTGACGAAAAATAGATCTTTTGTCGCGGAAACCAACGTTATAAGCCGAAAATCATATTACAGCCCACGAGACGCATTTCTTCACTCTCTTGGGTTCCTATTACACAAAACATAATAGAAGACAAGGAGAAAAATCACCAAAGTCCAAGACCAAACCAGTGCCGAAATATTTTCAGTACAATTTTGAAGAAAAATTGGTCTTTTACGTGGAAACCAACATTATAAACCGAAATTCATTTCTCGGGCCTCATCCCGGATTCCTTCATGCTGTTGAGTTCCTAATAGGCATAACATATTAGAGTATAAGGAAAAAAATCGCCAAAGTTCAAAGGCAGACTTGTGACGGAATATTTTCACTACAATTTTTACGAAAAATTGGTCTTTTATGGTGGAAACCAACTTTATAAGCCGAACATCATACCCAGGAAAAATAAGATTGGGAAAAGTACATTGATCGTCCCTTATTTGCTGATAATTCCATGAAAAAGATTATCCCATAAAAAATGTTCGTATGAGAATGGAATCTATAAAAATGTACTAAGCAAATAATTCATAGAAATTTATACTAAAATACTATAACCGTCACAACATGACGGTTATAGGATTATAGGTTATATATAATATGAGGAACTTTTGAGAAAAAAGGCGTGATATCAAACCATAAACTTCCCTTAGGGAAAAAAAGGTTGGGACAAGTACATTGATGGTCTCTTGTTTCTGGATGACATAGAAAAAAGATTCAGCACCAGGAAAAAAATTCTATAGAAATAATAAACAAATAATTGAAAAGTTCAAAAAAATTCAACAAAAATATAAAACAATGGAAACAAATTCGGTAAAGAAAAATAAAAATTTTCAAATAAATTCATAAATATTGAACAAATTGAAAAATGTACTATCCACGTTACATGCAGTATAAAAATGTATGATATCAATTGGAGGCCAAGTTTTTATTGATAATGTGGAATAATTATCGAACAAATTGGAAACGTTAATGAAATTCATGATAATTATTTTCACGAAAAAAGTTAATGAAAAATAAGTTATAACGGAAGTTACGTGCAGTACTAAAATGTATTATATCAATTCGAGGTCAAGTATTTATCAGTTATTCGAAATATAATCTCCGGCGACAAATGAGCGTTGAGAATCCTTGTCGGGCTCACAACGTTTTATCAAAATTACTAAAAAATTAATGGAAATAAAATCATTAAAAATTCACATGAAAGTCATTCGTTACTTCAACAAGGTACACACTTTAAAGAATCGATTCCCCTCCGACTTTCAGGATCCCCTGGTATTATTCAAAACATTCAACTTCGATTGGATCGGTACAAATTATGTTCAAATACATCTTAAACGTACTTGTCCGGCCCATCACTTTTTATTCAAATTGTTCATTCGAAAACAAATCAGGGCTATAATGACAAATATAATAAAATGGATAGAAATAAAAATAATATCTCCAAGTAATTTGAACTTGATTGTTCGCAAGTCCGTATAGCAATATCCACTTCTCATTTTCTTCAGTGAACATATGCCATTCGGTAAGAACCAATGAAAATGAGAAATAATCAGGCACATTACTAGAAATTTTCGAACCTACTTAGCCATGCAATGTTTTTTTTTTCTATAGTCACGTACACATTTTGAGAAATATCACTAGTCGATTACGACACGTGGATTCCTGGAATTTGGAGATAAATGATTTTGTTGTGAATTATGACTCCATATAATGTAAATAGATTAATCAACTTCATCTTTCATTTTCGTTTCATTTTGACAAGAGCGAATCGAAGGAAAATTATTTTCTCGGGAATTACTGTTCCTTAATATTAACACATGCATTAACTTCGTTTTTAATTTGTTTTCGAATGAGCAATTTGAATAAAAAGTGATGGGCCGGACAAGTACGTTTAAGACGTATTTGAACATAATTTGTACCGATCCAATCGAAGTTGAATGTTGTGAATAATACCAGGGGATCCTGAAAGTCGGAGGGGAATCGATTCTTTACAGTGTGTATCTTGTTGAAGTAACGAATGACTTTCATGTGAATTTTTAATGATTTTATTTCCATTAATTATTTAGTAATTTTGATAAAACGTTGTGAGCCCGACAAGGATTCTCAACGCTCATTTGTCGCCGGAGATTATATTTCGAATAACTGATAAATACTTGACCTCGAATTGATATAATTCATTTTAGTACTGCACGTAACTTCCGTTATGACTTTTTTTTCATTAACTTTTTTCGTGAAAATAATTATCATGAATTTCATTAACGTTTCCAATTTGTTGGATAAATATTGCAAATTATCAATAAAAACTTGGCCTCCAATTGATATCATACATTTTTATACTGCATGTAACGTGGATAGTACATTTTTCAATTTGTTCAATATTTATGATTTTTTTTGAAAATTTTTTATTTTTCTTTACAGAATTTTTTTCGATTGTTTTATATTTTTGTTGAATTTTTTTGAACTTTTCAATTTTTCGTTTATTATTTCTATAGAATTTTTTTCCTGGTGTCTTTTTTTTTGTATAAAAAATTTTAATGGAGAGTGGTGGGCCGGATAAGTACTTTTAAGACATATTTAAATATAATTTGTATTGATCGAATCGACGTCGAATTTTGTAAATAATACCAGAAGATCCTGAAAGAATCGGTTTTCTTATAAGTCTCTGCCACCGTGGAGTAACAAATGACTTTAGCTTTCATGGGATTGTTTTGGATTTAAAATCTTCTCAGAACAATTTCATAATGTTGAAATTTGGAGTTACTCAAAAATCACTTGTTCCCAAATGATATCATGAATTTTAGTGGTGCATGTAACTCAAGTGGTAACTTTTTTCAATTTATTAGAAAATACTTGGCCTCGAATTGATATCATAAATTCTAATGTTGCAAGTGATTTAGATCGAATTTTTGATTCGATTTATTTCGTTATTAGAATAAGATAAGAAGAATGGGGCATCGTTTTTAAAAATGTTTTCAAGCACGATATTTCGGTTTTTTATTTCTCATGTTTTATTTGAATTTTTTTCACTTTACAAAATAATTACAGATTCGTATTTTTTTTCAATGTGATGTTTTTTCAGGATTTGTGAAATTTTTTTTGCATTGTTCTGTTGAAATTGTTTACAGATGGTTTCATAATTTTTTTATGGGTTTTTTTTTTACATTTTTCGTGATATGGTAAAGAAACGAGGGACCATCAATGTGCTTGTCCCAACGTTTTTTTCCCTAAGGGAATTTTGGAGGTTTTTGCATTATCAATAAAAAAACTTGATGATATAAAAAAAAATGAGATCGTTTTCTGAAGTTGCCAAATACAGTGAATGAAATATGGTTTCTATATAGTTGTCACGACTCTCAAAAAGCAGTGAAATCAGTAAATATTAAAACTTCAAAAAGTAAAAAAGGCACGCCAAGTAATAAAAGGTCGCGACCGTAGTTTTAAATGATTGTCTATTTTTGCATTGTTAATAAAAAAATATGAAAAATCTATTGACTATGAAAAATCATGAGATCTATTGTAACATATACAGTGAATGAATTAGGTTTCCTGTAGGAATTCAGAATTTTGGAAATAAAAAAAAAATGAGATCATTTTCTAACTTAGCCAAGTACAGTGAATGAAATAAGGTTCCTGTGGAATTCCTTCGTGTACACTTTTAGCCCTAAGCACTCACTTCTTCAGGAAAATTTTCCAGCAAGCGTCACAGAGCAGCAAAGGTTTCTAGAATGATTATGCAATTATTAAGAAATTATCATCTGCTTTTAAAATCAGGGCTCTTTCAAAACGAATGGATCACAAGCATGCATACAGAGGGAATTGAGAAAATTACCTTTAACGTTTAGAGGACGTCATTGGTCCCTTTAGGGACTACTTGCTTGGTCGGAGACTCGTCCTGAGGTATAAATTCGATTTATATATGAATTACACGATTTGAAAGATTTCTATTTGGACTGAAAATTTCCCGTCCTCTAAAAGTTAAGTAATTTTGACTCAATTGCATTAAATTAAAAATATTGCAAACGAATTTTTTTGTAATATACTCTATATATTCTGAAACAGATAGTAAATCACATTTCCATAAATTTTTGAGTGGATACGGCCGTACAAATTTTGTTTTTTTATTTCCACGTACACAATTGAACCCGGTTAAAAACAACGTCAAAAAATGAGTATGACACGAGCATTTCCTAATATTCGAAGAAAAGTCATTCGCAAGTGAATTACTGTCCTTTTTTAATAAAAACACTTTCCATTTAACGAAACGTGAAGCCTCTATCCATTGCAATGATTTTGTTTATTTGATACCATGATTCGCCAAGAGATAGTTGCCGCCGAGCATCGTTGGATGTCCGATTTAAAGCAGGCGCGTAGCGCTCGCGTTAATCCTAGTTCCAGAAAAGTAATACATGGAATAATGTCTTGCTTGATTTTTCTTTAAATGAGCAATTTGAATGAAAAGTGATGGGCCAGACATGTAATTTTAACACATATTTAAACATATTAAAAAAAAAACTAATCTGTATCCATTTTTTAAAGTGTCCAAAGCATCAAATAACAAGTAAAACATAAAAAACCGAAACATCACGCTTGAAATAATTTTGGAAATCGATGCCTCATTCTTCTTATTTTATTCGAACAGCTAAATTAATTAAAAAAACTTCCATCTAATTTACTTGCAGCATTAAAATTTATTATATCAATTCGAGGCCAAGAATTTTCTAATCAATTGAAAACAGTCCCCATTTGAGTTACGTGCAGCATTAAAATTTATGATATCAATCGAAGGACAAGTAATTTATGAGTGACTCCAAATTTCAACATTATGGAATTGTTTTTAGAAGCTTTTAAATCCTAAAAAATCACATGCAAGCTAGCCATTTCTTACTCTATGGTGGCAGAGACTTATAAGAAAATCGATTCTCTTCAGGCTTTCAGGAGCTTCAAATTATGTTTAAATATGAGTTGAAAGTACTTGTCCGGCCCATCACTATTCATACAAATAAAAATCAATCATAAAAAAACGAAATTGAACGGCAGAATCCGGTAAAAAATTTATTGAAATGCGATTTAGTATTAGTTTAATGTTCTCAATAATAGTATAGGTTAGTTATGCCGAATGAAATTCGTTCGCTGGAAGAAGTGAGAAATAAAAATTGCTGTCATTGGAATTGTCACTGTCACTGGAACTGGGGAGTTATTTTGGAAGCTTGAACATATTTAATGGGCAAAATGTTTTTTATTTGTCGATGCACATAAACATCCCTTGTATATGGCAGGACAATTCGTTTCCATTCTTATTAAATAAGTGCAATTAAGGGAAAATTACTTGAAGATAACTCTCTAAATTCCCTCTGCATGAATATTTGTGTTCCATCAGTTCTAGAAAAGCCCTGATTTTTATTTAAATAAACAATTTTAAAGGGAAGTGATGGGCCGGACAAGTACTTTCAACTCATATTTAAACATAATTTGTATCGATCCAATCGACGTCGAATATTGTGAATAATATCAGAAGCTCCTGAAAGCCTGAAGAGAATCGATTTTCTTATAAGTCTCTGCCACCATAGAGTAAGAAATGGCTAGCCTGCATGTGATTTTTTAGGATTTAAAAGCTTCTAAAAACAATTCCATAATGTTGAAATTTGGAGTCACTCATAAATTACTTGTCCTTCGATTGATATCATAAATTTTAATGCTGCACGTAACTCAAATGGGGACTGTTTTCAATTGATTAGAAAATTCTTGGCCTCGAATTGATATAATAAATTTTAATGCTGCAAGTAAATTAGATGGAAGTTTTTTTAATTAATTTAGCTGTTCGAATAAAATAAGAAGAATGAGGCATCGATTTCCAAAATTATTTCAAGCGTGATGTTTCGGTTTTTTATGTTTTACTTGTTATTTGATGCTTTGGACACTTTAAAAAATGGATACAGATTAGTTTTTTTTTTAATATAATGTTTTTTCAAGATTTGTGAAATTTTTTTCGAACTGTTCTGTATTTTTTTTTATAAAGTAATTTTTTTACAATTAAAAAAAAAAAATTCATATTTTTTTTGTTTTTTTTATGGATGTAATTATCAGCAAACTAGGGATCATCAATGAACTTGTCCCAACCTTTTTTTTCCTAGGGGAAGTTTATGGTTTGATATCAAGTCTTTTTTCTTAAAACTTATTTATGTTCAGATGACTATATATATCATTTTAGTTTAAATTTCTATGAATTAATCATGATTTTCGGATTACAAGGTTGGTTTTAACGAAAAAAGACCTATTTTTCGTCAAAATTGTTCTGGAAATATTTTGTCACACGTCCGTTCTTGGACTTTGGGGATTTTTTTCCTAGTACTCTAATATGTTATGCTTATTGGGAACGCAAGAGCACGGTGGAAAGCGGGTTGTAGGCCGTGATATGCTTTTTGGCTTGTAACTTTGGTTTGCACGAAAAAAGACCTATTTATCGTCGAAATTGTACCGAAAATATTTCGTCACAGGTCTGTTCTTGGACTTTGGTGATTTTTCCTCTTGTCTTCTAATATGTTTTGTCCATTGGGAACTCAAGAGCATGGAGCAATGCGTGTTGCGGGCCGAGATATGATTTTCGGTTTATAACGTTAGAAAAAAGAAAGGAATAGAGGAAAGATAGATCTAATTAAAGACACAACAAATCCAACAGAATTGGCCATTTTTGGATGTCGTTTTTGCATTCCGAATTGCATTTTCGTGTCATCCAAAACGTGCCCCGATGAAATATATTTCCAAAGTTTGCAAGTGGCCGCTGAGATCCAATTATTTTCAGTTTGATAGTTGCAGCAAAAAGGCACGCGGAAACATTTATCATGTGAAAACTCAATGAAGCAAAAAAACTGAGCGTACTTTATTCAACAGACCAACGGAATTCAAAGACGTTTAAGGTCCCTGCGCATTGGTTTTGGAGAAAAACAATTTCAGGAGAATTTAAAAATGAATTTAGAAATTAAAAAATTCAGAATAGAATAGAAAAAGGAAAATTTAGGAATTTAGAAAAGCTGAAAATGTTTGTGATGAATTTTTGAGATTACATGGTACGGTTGGACTAAAAAATTGAAATGATTGTCACATATGCTGCGACACAAAAATATGAAAGTTTGAAGGTTTTCACTCCATACCGCAGTAATACAAACTTCAATACTATTTGAAAAGAAACACTTTAAAACTTGCTAAACAAAGTTCCATTACATATTACCATAATCAAAGATAGGGGGTAATACTTAGCACATATACTTATCGACAGAAATTTCAAAGTTCGCAGGTATCTGCTGCAATTCAATGTATCTGCGCAATGAGTTTGGAAAACAGCAATTTCAAATCCATCCATAAATGAGCAACTGAATTCTAATGAATTTTTCACTTCATAATTATGTTACAGTGAGAGTCAAAAAGTAAAATGAATGGCAAAGTATATAAATTTTATAGTTTGCATTTTTGCTGTATTTCAATGATCCAAATCTATATAGTATTATAGTGAAAAGTTGTTAAAAGTCATGATTTTACATTAAAATGACATTGCGCACATAACATTCAGAAATTCTGTAGGTTTCCATGATGTTGGCAGGCATTATACTTAATTGCATCCAAAACTGAGCAACTGCAGACTTATCGTAATGAATGTTTTCACCAATAATTCCACATTTGCAGTTTGCAGAATAGGAATACTCATCGTAAACATCATTTCATAAGTATTATTGTCAAAATTTGTGTTTGCCTACCGCATTCCAAAGATTCAACTTTTCATATTATCAGCAAAAAAAGCATCCAAAGACTTTTTGGAACAAGTTTTAAAATTTATTACTCGACAGACCAGGTGAAAAAAGAATAACTACACTTATATCAAGACCAGAAACTGTTTTGAGAATCTGATGTAAAAAATGTGCGATTGATGATCATAGTTGAAAACCTCCTGAACCACGTTACCACAATCAGCATGAAGAAATAGTCGAAAATCATAGGATACATATTAGGCAACCAATTAATAATATGTATCGATCCGCTGCAAACCGATGAAGTCAAAACAAGGATCGGAAAGAGCAGAGCCAATCTCAATAGGAAGCAAAATATGGGAGTATTCAAAAATAGGGAAAAAAAGGTTGGGACAAGTACATTGATGGTATCGTGTTTGCAGATAATTCCATCCATAAAAAAAAAAACTTGGAAATCGATGCGTCATTCTTCTTATTTGATTCGAACAGCTAAATCAATTGCAAAAAATTCCATCTAATTTACGTGCAGCATTAAAATTTATTATATCAATTCGAGGCCAAGTATTTTCTAATGAATTGAAAAAAGTTACCACTTGAGTTACGTGCAGCACTAAAATTTATGATATCAATCAGTGGACAAGTATTTTATTAGTAACTCCAAATTTTGACATTATTAAATTGTTCTAAGAAGCTTTTAAATTCAAAAAAAATCACACGAAAGCTAGTCATTCGTTACTCTATGGTGGCAAAGACTTATAAGAAAATCGATTTTTCTCAGACTTTCAGGATCCTTTGGTATTATTCACAAAATTCAACGTCGATTGGATCGATACAAATTATGTTTAAATACGTGTTAAAAGTAGTGATGGACCGGACAAGTACTTTTAACACGTATTTAAACATAATTTCTTAACATAAGTTCTCCAATGTTTCTATTGTGATATTTAAAAATAATTCTCCTTTCTCCAATGATTTTCTTTAAGTTTTGTACAATTTATAACAGTTTGATATTCTTCGAATGTTTGAAGTGATATCCTCAATTTTTCAACCATTTCGAACGTGTCTATAATTTTGTGGGATTAAAATCATATTCCGTAAGGTTTTTCAATATTTTGTATCATTGTGGAATTTTCCCCCTTCATTTATAAATTTTGTTTTCATCTGTTTTGATGAAATCATTGTGAATAAAGAAAACATGAAGATTTTTCAATGAAACGAATTTTTGGATTGAATTTCCTTAAAATTTGACAGAAGGAGAAAGAAAAATATATATATAATGTTCACCAAGTCCACCAGAATTCGCAATTTTCACATATGTTTATTGAATTCTAATGCTAGTTATTTTTATTTCATTAAAAAACGTGCTTCCAAGGACTTTTGGAAGCAATCTTTTCCATTCGTATTATCATTCCCAGAGATAGAAAGTTGACGCACCCACGTCGATGCACAAAATTTTCAAACTCTGCATGTAGCCACCAAGGTTCAACCGGACAAAAGAAAAAGTATGAAGTGCATCAAGACCAACAGAATTGCTTACTTTTTAATATGAGCATTGCATTTTGAAAACATAACTTCTTATGCCATTCATAAACAGGCCATCGCTGACTTTTTGTATCATTCATCATTATTTTTTATTATTGATTATTATTTATAATCCATTTCCAAATCCTACAATTCATGTATAATTTTTATTATTTGTAGATATCCATATTCCATAATCAAAAAAAGGAAGTACTAATACCTGGCATGCATGTCAATACACAGAATTTTCCAAATTTGCAAGTATTCGCTGCGATTTATTCATCTAAATTTTGGTACAGACAGAAAAAATTACCACCGATTCATAAAATTTATTATGCCAAAACTAAAAGGAAAAAAGACAGCGCACTTGAAAGTGAACAGAACGCATAATTGTTTCATGTATCTCATTCATATATTACAGTTGGAATCAAAAAGTGAAAAGATTGGCACACCTACCACTTTGCAGGAATATCAAAGTTCATAGGTATTCGCTGCGTACCAGTAATACAAACTTTGGTGCTATGGGGCAAAAACCTTTAAAATTACCCGAACCACATTTTTGAAACTTCTTATGGCATATTCAATAAATAAAGTGACAGATACGCTGCATGTTGAAGTAAATCAAATAGTGTAATTTAGTATGTCTCCATGGTGATACACAGACAAAATATTTGATCACATCCAGAAATGATCAGGCGTAGACTCACACATATGAATTTTTTAATCCATAATGCCAATCGTAAACATGGTCTGGAAATACTCAATATACGTGTCGCATAATCATGTTGTCAAACTTAAGATGTGTTCATTGCATTTGGAAGATACAAATTTTGATATCACGAAAAATAAGCAACCAATGACTTATTGAAATGAATTTCCAAATTCATCATGCAACAATTCAAGTGAATATCTATGTATTTACATGGCCCAAAGATTTTTTAAAACTCGTGTTTGTAAACAAGCAATCATGAAAACTTTTTGTTATGAATTTTCCAATTTATTGACATCAATATGAGGAAATAGAATTACGAATGTCACTCGAATTGTCTATAGAATGAATAGAAATTGGTATGGATACACTTTAAGCTAAGGAGGTGGGAAAAAGGGCCCGGTGAACACAGCCAAACGAAATGAAAGAAAATATGACAACAATACATTGAATTAGACACTTTTACTTGACCGAAGTTTTTCAACATTTATTTGCATTCATTTACATACAATCACGCATATTTTTTCTATAATGTAATTACACAACATAAAATTTCTGTTTGGAAAGAACGTTTGAGAGGTTATAATGAGCGAAAGTTTATTTTTCTCACATAACTCCCGTTGAAAATTTTTGAAGAACCAGAACCAGGATTGCAACAAAATTATGTCATATATAAACGTAAAATCAAAGAATTTGTACAAGGAGAAATTTCCCAATACTAATATATGTTCTATATAACAAACACTCGCGAACCGATTGCGATGAGCGTAAACTAACCCACATGGTTTTCACAAAACATACATAACATTTTTTTTTTATAGTCATATAAGAATTTTGAATCGAATTCATACAGCTCGCACTGTTTCTCCGAAATTTTATCATTCAGATCGCTGTTGCTATTAATTTGCTCATGCTGTTACGTCCTAGCATTACGCTAAACGCCCCTCACTTTTTCTCTTCAACTCAAACGCTATCACGAGTATATTTCTAACCTTTATCATCATTTGTCGATACATAGTTCTTATCTAAGAATATATATAAACACAGAGCGTATCCAGACCATCCATAACAAATACATCCTGCGAGACACTCGGCGCTCGCACATATTTTTTTCCTCAACTGTCCATTCTTTAAACACTCACAACGCGTGCCCTAGACTCTCCCCGACGTTCCGGCGCCATAAATAATCCTACAAGACGAGCACGGAAAACCAGAAATAAACAGTCCAAGACCGATTTCCTATCCTTGAATTTATTATCAATGCAGCATTTCCTAAATCCACACAAAATTCCAGAGATGCGTTCCGAAACTCGCGTTTCCCACGAGTCCCGAAAACAGATGCTCTTATCTCAAGTGCAACACGTGCACATCTCAGAACTCCGCTCAACACACTTTCCCTAATTCTAAGAAATCTCGAGCGACTTTTCCTCCAATCATATCTCCGGAAAAGTCTCCCCCATATTCAAATCCAATCATTAAATCAGACGATACTTTTTACCCAATCCAAACTAAAAAACCACAGAGAACAACCCCCTCTACAGCATCCTACCCCCAAAAAACACATCCTCCTCTCGAACTCTAACTAGGCTAAGAATCTTAGTTGTTAGTCAGTTAGCATCGAACTATAAAGACATTAACATCGGAGAACTCTCCTCTCTCTAAATCCTAATTCATCTTAGAGAGCTCCGAATAATAGCTAACTCTTTGTTTAACAGTTTAATTTCTTAATTTGTAAAGTAAATAAGTGCATAAGTGTCTCAATAAACACATCAGAATATTTTGTAATAAACAAAATATCATCGAGTGTACTTATTTCATCAAGCCTTCGACACCGCTCAACAATTGGAAAATCCTTCCAATTCGCGGGCACAACCACAATAAAAGGTCACGTATACCTGAAAATATAGTATATGTTCTCGGGCCTCGCACAAGTCCCAAAGAAGACTCACTGGCAGAGGTACTCAACGTACACTCTGCTTCTCTAAATCGGCGACTGTGCGCCCCCAACTAATCCTCCCTCCTGGGACGTAACATATTACTATATTAAAAACTGGTGGCAGCGGAAACAAAAAAAAAACAAAAAAATATAGTATATGTTCTCGGGCCTCGCACAAGTCCCAAAGAAGACTCACTGGCAGAGGTACTCAACGTACACTCTGCTTCTCTAAATCGGCGACTGTGCGCCCCCAACTAATCCTCCCTCCTGGGACGTAACATATTACTATATTAAAAACTGGTGGCAGCGGAAACAAAAAAAAAACAAAAAACACCATTTTTTAATTTTATATTAAAAACTGGTGGCAGCGGAAACAAAAAAAAAAAAAAAAAAACACCATTTTTTAATTTTATATTAAAAACTGGTGGCAGCGGTAACCAAAAAGGAAAGAAAAAACAAAAAACACCATTTTTTAAATTTTATATTAAAAACTGGTGGCAGCGGAAAACAAGGAAATCAACACACACCATTTTTAATTTTATCTTCAAAACTGGTGGCAACGGAAAACAACAAAAATCAGCAAACACCAATTCTTCAATTTTATCTCCAAATTGGTGGCATCGGAAAACAACAACAAAAACCCACCACTTTTAATTTTATATTAAAAATTGGTGTCAACGGAATTCACACCGAAGGACAACATCGAAAATAAACATCAACAAGTATCAACGAACTCCAGAAATCTCCTCCAACACGTACGAGTACTCCAAGCCATCGGAGGGACACAGCCATAAACCATCGGCATCATCGAAGAGCAGGTCAAAAACACCAGCAGCGGTAGACCACTAGCAGGATCATCACCACAACTCAACAACAGGTTCATCGGCACGCGTCACCCGACTGCAAGATCTTCGTAACGTAAGTCATAAAACTCACAATGTCCAACGAAGACCAAAACCCCATGAACGTCTACGGACAGGGCGGACCGCCAAATCAAGATAACGCAGGTCAGCCGAATCCACAGAACGAATTTGGACCAAATCCCAACCCTCTACAAGTTAATGTAGATATAGATGTACTCAGTAGATATATTGCAGATAATATTCAACGTCAAGCTCCCCAACATGTCAATGCTAATCGAGCACCAGAAAACACACCATACCCCATACATGCGAATTATAAAGATTTCACTAGGTATGTACCAGAGTTCGATGGTACAACAAAAACATGTTCCCTCAATACTTTTATTAATTATTGTGAATCCGCAAGAGAATACACTCAAGCGATTGGCGAAAGACCAGTAGTCGCATTACTGAGAAGTAAATGCAAAGGCGTTGCATGCGAAAGTCTAGAAAGTTTTACAATTTCAACAATCGATGACCTCATCAACATTTTGAGAAGTAGATTCATTACATCGAAACCCTTGTTCGCGTGGCTCGAGGAATTAAACACTTTCGAACAAAAAGATAAAGAAACATTGCTCGCTTTCTATAGTCGAATCAACTTGCATCTTACTCAAACTCAATAGGCCATCGGCTTGTCAAAATTGCAAGACCCGGAAGGAGCAAAAAATTACGCTCGAGACATGGCAATAAATCAATTCCGTAGAGGCGTAAACCCAGCTTACAGCGCTCACATACCTATCACAGTCTTCGCTACCCTCGAAAGTATTTATCAACAGACAATCGAAATCGAAAAACTAGTAGGACCAATAGAAAGAAATAACAAAAATCAATCAACCTGCCTCCCTATTAGTTCGCAAGATAACAAAAACTCAAATAATAAATCAATGCAAAACGCAAACACGACCGGTAAACTTTGTAAATTTTGCAAGAAAACACATCAGGTTACGGACGACTGTTACGCTCTTGCAAAACAAAACAAACAACAAGAACAACAACAAAAACCTCAACAATTACAGCAACAACAAACGACTGAAAACAAAAGTAGCGTATCTTGCAACTATTGCAAAAAACCGGGACACGTAATAAACGACTGTCGTAGGAGAGCGTACAATAACGGCAAAAAGGCTGCGGCGAATGCAGGTAACCAGCCGGGAAACGAGTCAACGACCCCTCGGCCAGGTGCCTCGACGGGACAGAATCAGTAGAGGCACCAAAATCCGAAAGACCCGAAGAAATAAAACGAAATATCCTTCGGGCTAATTGCAATCTCAGCGCGTCTTCTCATAACTATAACGCGCCAACCATCGTATTAGAGTCACGGGACTTAATCAAAGAACAAACCCTATTCCTCGCTGACTCGGGATCGCAACTAAATCTAATCAAAATTCAAAACATCGCAGATAAAAATTCAATAAACGAATCGATCATTTACGAACTATACGGAATCTCAAGTTCCGATAGACCTAAAACTCTCGGTCAAATTAACATCGCTATTCATGGAAAACCGGAAATGTTTCACGTTGTAGGCGACGATTTTCCTGTAGAATTTGATGCAATACTTGGTCATGAGACCCTCGGTAATAGCAACGGTAAAATTGACTGGATGGAGAGGTGCGTGCAAATCAATGATGTAAAAGTACCATTTACAAACACCGAATCATTTCTTCTGCGGGCCAGACAGAAAATGGTCATGTTTGTTCGAGTGGGAAATACTCTAGAGACAGGCTACGTACCCCGCATAAGATTTCCAGAAGGCGTTTACGCAGGCGAAGCATTGGTGAAAAACACCGACGGCAAAGCTTACCTTTACGCTATCAATACCCTTGACAAAGACGTTAAAGTGGACGTTCCCGTTATATCCCTCTATCCTTTTGATATGAGTACGGATGAAAACGAGGAACAGAACGAAGATTCCGCAATTGGCAAAGCTAAAATACATAGTATCCCTTCTCGGACGCGAGAAAATCGTGTAGAAAACGTGATAAACCTTTTGCGCCTCGACCACCTTAATGTCGAACAGCGAGACGCGGTAAATGCACTCGTTGCAGAAAACGCAGACCTCTTTCATTTACCGGGCGACCCTCTGAAACCAACTAGCGAATGCAAGCATCGAATCTTAACAGTGAACGACAGACCTGTCAACACGAGACAATACCGACATCCACCCTTTCAAAGACCAGAGATAGAAAAACAAATTAACGATTTATTAGAACTCAATATAATCGAACCATCTAAATCTCCGTACAATTCACCGGTGTGGATAGTTCCGAAAAAAGCAGACTCAAAAGGAAATAAAAGATGGAGACTTGTGATCGATTTTAGAAAACTCAACGAAGTCACGATAGGAGACGCTTATCCTTTACTCTTAATAACCGATATCCTTGATCAACTCGGCGGAGCAAAATACTTTTCAATTTTCGATTTAGCATCTGGATTCCACCAAATACAGATGGATCCAGCAGATAAACATAAAACAGCTTTTACAACCCCCCACGGTCACTACGAGTTTAACAGAATGCCATTCGGTCTAAAGAATGCACCAGCAACCTTTCAGCGCCTAATGGACCTCGTACTTAAAGGTCTTCAGGGCAATGAACTGTTCGTATACCTGGATGACATAGTCATCTACGCTCGTTCCTTAGACGAACACAATAGTAAATTCAAAAAATTGGCCGAACGTCTACGAAATGCTAATCTCACTCTTCAAACCGACAAGTGCGAATTTCTAAGAACGGAAGTACGGTATCTAGGTCACCTTATATCAGCTGATGGCGTAAAACCTGACCCTAAAAACATCGAAGCGGTTCAAAAATTTAACGTACCAAAGACCCCAAAAAACGTTAAAGAATTTTTAGGACTTGCAGGTTACTACCGGCGTTTCATAAAAAATTTCGCAGCAATAGCAAAACCATTATCAGATCTAACCAGCAAAAACATCGAATTCCACTGGAATTCAGAACATCAATTAGCGTTCGAAACGCTACGCGATAAGCTGTGCTCTGCTCCAATCCTTCAATACCCAAATTTCTCCGAACCCTTCATCGTGACAACCGACGCATCTAATTATGCGGTCGGTGCAATTCTTTCACAAGGCAAAGTCGGTCAAGACCCTATGGTGGCTGCTGCCTCAAGGGTCCTAAACAAAGCGGAACGGAACTACTCCACCACCGAAAAAGAGATGGTCGCAGTGCTCTTCGCAATAAAAACCTTCAGACCCTACCTTTATGGCAGGGAATTCTTACTTCTAACGGATCACCGACCACTTGCTTGGATCGACTCAATGAGTGACCCGACGTCGCGTGTACTGAGATGGAGAGAAAGATTAAAAGAGTTCGAATATAAAATCGAATACAAACCGGGAAAAATAAACACAAACGCTGACGCACTATCGCGTAATCCAATAACTCTCCCGATAAAACTCAAATGGCGAATCAGTCAGACACCTACAGGTGGAAAGCTATTAAGCTTGAACCCAGGTATCGCCAGAACATACTCGTCTGTTTCAAATTCAGACAAAAACTTAAAGAGACCCAAAGTTTCTCTAATTCGGAAGGTGATCAAAAAGATCCCTCCACATCAAACCCTGTTTCGGAACTAACTGATTACACGGATACGGAAGTTCCTAGAGAAACGTACGTTAATCAAGTTGGTGAAGAAACAAACGAAATCCTAAATCATCAGCGATCTGATCAATCGTCTGATATATGCCTCAATAATGGGAGCATCCTAAATCCAGAGCTCGAAGAAATAAATTCGTCTAAATCTTTTAATTCCGAGCATCATACGAATTTACGAGAGCAAAAAGAAAAAACAAGTTCGTCTAAATCTAGTAGCACAGAGCATCATACGAACTCGTTGCAAAATCAAAAAGCAAACTTGTCTAAATCAATTAACCCTAACCCTCATACAAGTTTGCAAAGAAAAAAGAATTCGTCTAAATCTTCAAATTCCGAGCATCATACGAATTCATCAAAAAATTTAAAAATAAATTCGTCTAAATCTTCAAACTCAGAGCATCACACGAATTTATCAAAAAATCTAAAAACAAATTCGTCCAAATCAACCAACTCAAAACGCGACGCGAATTTGTCTCTTAATTCAATCAAAAAACAAAAATCTCAAAGTAGCAATTCAGAAAACCAAGAACTCTATTCGGAATACGATAGATGTAAAAGGAAAATCCTAATGAAGAAGAAAGATCGCGATAAACGACACAAATCCTACAGCACTCATAAAAATCGATCTCCCTCTTCTTCAGAAGAATGCGAAGACAATACAGTCGACGCGGTCTCTTCAATTGCAACAGATCAAGAGATTTGCCCATCCTCGGATCAGAAAATTTCTGAGGAACAGGACAAATCCTTCATAACCCTCGAAAATATACACTCCGAAAACTCTAACCCTGCTGAATCAATGGAGGTCACATCACCACATTGTCCAAACACACCTTCGGCCGAATCCAGCACAGAATCCGACGAAAAATCCCTGTACTTTACTCCTCAAACCCCTCCAATTCTCAGTGACCATATGTCACCAAGAATAACTGAGATCCCACAAAAACCTTTAGAAAAACGTACACAAAAAACGGCAGAATTCACACCGCCCCCTAGTAAACGTACGAAAAGAAAATCGCACAGCACCACAAGCTCTCTCGAATCAGGGAGTAATCCAGATAGGGAAACCCAAAAGAGCGAAACTCAGTCTCAAACATGCGATACACAGAACCCCGAAAACAGCCAGGAAGCACCAAGTGATCTAAACGGGAAAGAAATAGCCCCTAACGAAAAAACGGAACCTGACACAAATTTAATATGCACAACGCTCTCGAACGAAAAGCCTAACGCCATAGAAAATAAAGAAAATACCATTTTAACACACATTAAATCCCCAAAAGACAGTAAAGACCCCGTAGTAATGGCAAATACGGTTCACAACGATCAGTGGAAAATTCCCAAGCCCCTCAAGAAGCAAAGAATGAAAAAACCACCATTGTTACCGACTCGTAGATCGTCAAGAGAAAGAAAACCAAAGCAATGCACATATTGTTCACAAGCGGGACAACACACGCATGAATATAAAAACTACACCAAACAAATCCAAGATTCAAACAAAACCGGGCTTAGCCCACCCCAAAGAATAATGCCTACAGTCGTATCAACGACGAGCATTCCAGCAAACCCTCCTAAAAACAAAAAACAAAAACGTACGGACAAAATTCATAAAATTCGTAAACGAAATGACACAGTCATCGAAGACGAAATTTGCATATCCCCGGAAAACGAAAACGACAAAGAAGCGTCGTCCGAAAACGAAAGGCCGCTAAGCCTCCACAACGAAAACAATTTTGAATTATTGCACGAGGACGAAGTACCGTCAAACCCCCAGAGGCACGAACCCCTTACACCGACCGTAAATATCGTCACACAACCTTCGAGTGAAACTCCCCCTCCAGCGGGAGGCACCCCAAATATCGTGAACGATAGCGGCACAGAAATCGACACCGTCAATATTATCGAAACAAATGACAATTTAGAAATGGTCAAAGACAACTATATATGTTTCATCTCAGCAGACGGAACGGTGTCAAGCGAGATTGGCAAGAGACTAATCGAACTAGGCTTCCTCACCTTATCCCCCTCCAACAAACTGGAAGTAGGTCAAGTACTAGTTTCAGGCTCTAAAAATAAAAAGACATTTGGCTTAGTCATTCAAGAAAACGATTCATCACCCATCACTCTAGAAAATTTCACAAAATCATTAAAAAATCTCAGAATCAAGATGGAAGAATTAAAGTTGAATTCAGCAGCAATTTCTCAAAAAAGAAATAATTTCGACCCTTCAATTTGGATCAAAATAAAAAATCTCATACGCGAAATTTTCGCACATTCAAAAATCCAGATAAAAATATGTAAAGACGAGATTACAACTCCACCTCAAGAGCACAGATTAGAAATAATAAGAGAGTGCCACGACTCCCCGGTAGCAGGCCACAAAGGCGTCACCAAGACATATAATAGAATCCGTCAAAGATATTTTTGGGACAATCTAAAAAAACAAGTAGAAGACTACGTCAGGCAATGCGAAAGTTGTCAAAGGAGAAAATTGTTTCGAATAAAAACGAAACAACCTATGGTCATTACCGACACCCCGATCGACGTATTCGATAAGATCGCAATGGACATAGTCGGACCGATAACACCGGTATCAACCCTAGGTCATCGTTTTATCCTCACCATTCAAGATAATCTCTCGAAATTCTCCTTCGCAATTCCGCTCATGAGCGCGACAGCAAACGAAATCGCAGACGCACTGGTAACAGAATTCATATGTGTTTTCACTTGTCCAAAAATAATTTTGACAGATCAAGGAGCAGCGTTTATTGGCCGCGTCATGAAACAGTTAACAAAAATCTTCAAAATTAAACAAATCAAAACTACAGCCTTTCACCCACAGTCAAACGGGTCCCTTGAACGAAGCCATCAGGTACTCGCAGATTACCTGAAGCACTATACCAACAAAAAAGACTGGCATAAATGGCTTAAGCCAGCAACACTTTCATACAACGCGACCATACACGAAGGCACAAAATTCTCGCCATACCGTCTAGTCTTTGGCAAAGAACCTCGTCTTCCATCCCAATTCACACAAATGGACGATTTCATCACGTTCGATGATCACGTGAAAAACCTCGCGACTCAATTACAAGAAGTACGAAAATTAGCGCGAAACAATTTAGAAGCCGCAAAACAATAATCGAAAACCTATTACGATAGAAATATCCATCAAGTAAAATTTAATGTCGGCGAAAAAATTTATTTAGTAAAGAATCCAAAGATCGGAAAATTCGATGACAATTACAAAGGTCCTTACCTAATAACACGCACCTTCCCAGAACAAAATGATATCGAAATCGAGCTCGAAAACAAAAAGAGGAAAATCATTCATTGTGACAGAGCAAAAATAGCACATTAAGTATCATTTAAAACTTCTCGAGACTCATAAAATCGGAAGCTTTTCAGGATCATGGGGAAAATTACTCGAACCACACTAAATAAGCACGAACAAGTACACCCACCTTTAGACACAAACTATCGCCATCGCTTATTGGTCAAGACACCAAAAACGTAGTCGTACCCCTAGTCCCCACCATCACTAAAGACAAACCCTTAGTCCCACATCCCACTCCTACGCTGAAATGAAGCGAAAAGCAACCCCACCTCGAATACCCCCATCGAACTCTGAAACTCAGAAAATTATACCAATGTTAAACTAGAATATATATATATATATACATTACATATAAGAACAATAAAAATAATTAACAATAATCTTGAAGACACAAAATCTATGTAATAATAAACAATACCTCAAAATTATTGATTAAGATATTGTAACATATATTGTAACACAATACATACCTTAATTCGTTATTTTACAACACATCAAATAAAAACTAACCAGAACAACTGGTCGAAACTCAACGAATATCTTAATCACTACATATAGGAAATAAATAATAACAAACAAATATTCTTCAAACGCCTATTAGTAAGAACGTAAAACGACAATAAAATAAATGTCACAACAACATTGTAATCTTAAGATTTAAGAATTTAGCTCAATAAATCTAACTCCAGTGTAAATCGACAAACGATGATTACCAATCCTTCATAAACTCTCACGATTAAATTTTGATTAATCTAATTGAGCGAGACGCTCAATCTAAAGGAGGGAGGTGTTACGTCCTAGCATTACGCTAAACGCCCCTCACTTTTTCTCTTCAACTCAAACGCTATCACGAGTATATTTCTAACCTTTATCATCATTTGTCGATACATAGTTCTTATCTAAGAATATATATAAACACAGAGCGTATCCAGACCATCCATAACAAATACATCCTGCGAGACACTCGGCGCTCGCACATATTTTTTTCCTCAACTGTCCATTCTTTAAACACTCACAACGCGTGCCCTAGACTCTCCCCGACGTTCCGGCGCCATAAATAATCCTACAAGACGAGCACGGAAAACCAGAAATAAACAGTCCAAGACCGATTTCCTATCCTTGAATTTATTATCAATGCAGCATTTCCTAAATCCACACAAAATTCCAGAGATGCGTTCCGAAACTCGCGTTTCCCACGAGTCCCGAAAACAGATGCTCTTATCTCAAGTGCAACACGTGCACATCTCAGAACTCCGCTCAACACACTTTCCCTAATTCTAAGAAATCTCGAGCGACTTTTCCTCCAATCATATCTCCGGAAAAGTCTCCCCCATATTCAAATCCAATCATTAAATCAGACGATACTTTTTACCCAATCCAAACTAAAAAACCACAGAGAACAACCCCCTCTACAGCATCCTACCCCCAAAAAACACATCCTCCTCTCGAACTCTAACTAGGCTAAGAATCTTAGTTGTTAGTCAGTTAGCATCGAACTATAAAGACATTAACATCGGAGAACTCTCCTCTCTCTAAATCCTAATTCATCTTAGAGAGCTCCGAATAATAGCTAACTCTTTGTTTAACAGTTTAATTTCTTAATTTGTAAAGTAAATAAGTGCATAAGTGTCTCAATAAACACATCAGAATATTTTGTAATAAACAAAATATCATCGAGTGTACTTATTTCATCAAGCCTTCGACACCGCTCAACAATTGGAAAATCCTTCCAATTCGCGGGCACAACCACAATAAAAGGTCACGTATACCTGAAAATATAGTATATGTTCTCGGGCCTCGCACAAGTCCCAAAGAAGACTCACTGGCAGAGGTACTCAACGTACACTCTGCTTCTCTAAATCGGCGACTGTGCGCCCCCAACTAATCCTCCCTCCTGGGACGTAACAATGCCATCAAGAACTGACAGATCGATGTACTATATACTATATGTACTATATGTACTATATATATCACGTCAAAGTCACTATATGTCTGGTTTTCGTAATACTGTATGACACCACATACCACTATTTTTAATAAAATGAATACATATTTAACACTTTATTAGATGAAAAATATTTTTTTGTCACCCCGCACTTCGTAATGTCGAAAATCCGTTTGTTATAACATCAATAACTGACGGCTGATTGATGACCTTGTATATACAGTGTGTCCCATTTTAATCTTACACCTGACTTTTCTCGGAAAATATTGCTCGGATCAAATATTGTGTAGAACAAAACTTTTAGGGGTTGAAGGGGGACGTTTGATAAAAATTGGTTTGTGGATCCAAAATTCAAAATGACGGCGTTAGAATGGCCGACATGTTTTTTTCGAATGGAAACATAACTTTTTTTTATCACCAAAAAATTTTTCAGCGCAAAACCAAAAACTTTTGTTAAAAAATTTTTTTGATTAAGTTCATATTTTTCAAGTAAGAACATCATTTTCAACTATTTTAGAGGTATCCAGGATGTACCGCGAAGAGGTCTTTAACGTACCAAGTGCAAGTGCGTTTGCATGTAAGGAGCATATCAACGATTTCGTTGAGACTGAAATCAGCCATTGTTGCCAATTTTCAGAATTTTCCTCTAATTTAAAAACTTTTAAAAATTTCGAGAATCAAGAATTTTTCTCTGATTTAAGAACCTTTACAAATTTTCGATTTTGTCTCTTGCTAATGGCTGCGGAGTTAGAAGATAAACGTTTCAATCAATTTTCCATCCGTGGGCGATTACAATGACTTCTAAAATAAAAAATTCTTCTCTGATTTAAAACTCTAAAGTAAGAGAACTACGCAAAGTCAGACTACGTAAGTACTACCAATGATGTTTTCTTTAATCTCTTACAAAGTGAACTTACCTTTAATCATAAGCGAGGCTTACGCTTAAAGATAAGTACACGCAAGCGAGGCTTACGCTTAAAGATAAGTTCACGTAAGCGAGACTTACGCCTACTTTTGAGTTGTAAATCAGAGAAGAATTTTTTATTTTAGAAGTCATTGTGATCGCCCACGGATGAAAAATTAATTGAAACGTTTATCTTCTGACTCCGCAGCCATTAGCAAGAGACGAAATCGAAAATTTGTAAAGGTTCTGAAATCAGAGAAAAATCGAAATTTTTAAAAGTTCTTAAATTAGAGGAAAATTCTGAAATTTAGCAACAATGGCTGATTTCAGTCCCAACGAAATCGTTGATATGCTCCTTATTTTAGGGAGGTGTCGGGGCAATTACTTCCGAGCTGAAAATTTGTATCGACGTGAATATCCTGATCGTCGTCACCCATCACGGCAGACAATCCGAACCCTTGAGCAGCGAGCGAGGGCAGGTCGGATGATCCGCCACCGTCGACATTTCCCAAACGTCAATAATTTTGGTGGATTGCATGAAGCCCGAAACATGGCTATTTTAGCCATGATAGCAATTGATCCTCATTTGAGTGTCAAAGTGATCTCGGAACGACTGGGGTTTCCCAAATCGACAGTGCACCGTATATTGAGAGGTGCGAAACTTCACCCGTATCGACTACAATTCCACCAAGACACTCCTAATCCAGATCCGTTGCGAAGGGTGGCGTTTTGTCGGTGGGCGTTGAGACAAATCGAGCGATCCAGGGACTTTTTTCGATACGTTATGTTCAGTGATGAATCCACTTTCAACAACCGTGGTCAAGTGAACTGATGGAACTTTCGGTATTGGTCTGATCAGAATCCACATTGGTTGAGACAGATCGATCACCAGCATCGATGGAGTTTGAACGTATGGTGTGGTATTGTAAACGGGCAATTAATAGGTCCCCATTTTTTCGAGGGAAATGTGAACTCTGTCCGTTACCTTGATTTTCTACAAAATGAACTGCCTCTTTTGCTAGAAGATCTGGATTTGGAAACACGTCAACAGATGTGGTTTCAGCAAGACGGTGCATCCGCTCACTGGGCTCATGTTGTTCGAAATCATCTGGATACAACATTTGATCAACGGTCGATTGGTCGAGACGGTCCTGTAAATTGGCCTCCAAGGTCACCAGATCTTACGTCTCCTGATTTCTTTTTGTGGGGGTACTTAAAAGACGCTATCTACCGTCAAGCTCCAACAACACGAGAGAACATGAAGGAGCGGATAAGAGCTGACTGCCGTGCGATCCCGAGAGATGTTCTCCTACGCACAGATGATGGTTTTGAGAGAAGAGTTCAGGCATATTTAAACATGAATGGAGGGATCATTGAACATCTCTAGGGAGGGAGCAGAGTACACTCACAAGAAGGGTTTGGAGCCCGAAAATACTGCGGTAGTGACGAACCGCAGAGACCTAATCCTTGTGAGCTCGTACCTATGGGCATAAAGGCATTGCATGCCCCTCTTTTTAAAAAAAGTTGAAAAATAAAATGAAAATAAAAAACACACACACATGCATCTCCACGTATGCACGCATATGCAGATGCACACGCAAACGCACTTGCACTTGGTACGTTAAAGATCTCTTCGTGGTGCATCCTGGATACCTCTGAAATGGTTGAAAATGATGTTCTCACTTAAAAAATATGAACTTAATCAAAAAATTTTTCCAACAAAAGTTGTTGGTTTTGCGCTGAAAAATTTTTTGGTGATGAAAAAACGTTATGTTTCCATTCGAAAAAAACATGTCGGCCATTCTAACGCCGCCATTTTGAATTTTGGATCCACAAACCAATTTTTATCAAACGTCCCCCTTCAACCCCTAAAAGTTTTTTTCCACACAATATTTGATCCGAGCAATATTTTCCGAGAAAAGTCAGGTGTAAGATTAAAATGGGACACCCTGTATATTCATAAACTGTATTCCGCTGGAACGGTACAGCAAGTGTCCTGACCAATCACAGCTCATTATTTCTGTAGCCGGGATCCCGGGACCCGAGCTTCCATAGAAATGGGTTATAGCTGGCATCAAGAGGCCTTTGATGGTGTTCTGTACAGACACAGTAAATCCATAGATGTGTTAGTAACTTTTACATAATCTTGAGCCCGTGCAAAGTTTTTCTCAGCAATTACACCACCGATCGTATTGATTTTGGGCGCAATCGAAAGAGAATTTCTTAATTAGCTGAAAGTTCAAATTTCAAATTGCGACATAACTCCTGAGCTTCGCAATTCAAGAAAATGACATGTCAATTTTACCCCCACCACCGAAATTTACTTTATTCAGAGATAATATAGTCTCGGCGAGAGCCTCGGGCCAGCAGACGACAGGGCTGTCAATGTACTTGTCCCGAGACTCTACCGAGTCTCTTGATAATGATGACACCAGAAATAAATTAGAAAACATTTATTCGATTGGAATTTCTCACATTATACCCTAACAGTTGAGTATGTTCTTGTTTTATCAATTATCAACCATAATATTTTAGATCGGAAAAAGAAAATATTTGACGTTATAGGTTGACGAACATTTTTCCTTACAACTTCCAGACCAATTTTTGATAAACTGATTTGCCTTATTTATAGTATTCACTAACTATGCGAACGTTTGTTACATTTGTCCCGCACTTCGTAACGTCAAACCCCGGCCGGTTCGTTACCACACAGCTATCAACGGGAACTCGTAGATATAATCTACATTATTACGCCTGCTACACACGGTCAATAATATTGCGCAATATAGGTGATTGCACAATATTATTGAACGTGTAGATGTAGTATTAAAACATTGCGCAATCATTGAACAGAAGTTTGAGCTATCTTAAATTTATGGCGCACTACACAACATACAAACTTATCGTGCAATATTACTGTGCAATATTATTGACCGTGTGGAGCGGGCCTAACAGATGATAACAGACGGTATACAAGAAAATATTGAAGACTATCAGAAATTCTTTCATCGGCGATTGGTCGAGACGGATAGATTCTCATCAGTGATTTGTTGTGATGGGCATGACCTCCCCAGGGAGGGTCGCGACTCGTGAAGGTAGATTCCCACAGTAGAACGTTTCGCAGCGCGCATTGGGGTGAGTCGTGGTGGGGGCATGCTGCAGCGAGTTTGCACGAGGCGCTCCAGCGCAGACGATGATAGTTGCGTTCGAGCCAGAGATTTACACCCTTGTACCTGGCGGGGATCTCGTTCCACGTTGTCGGTGGTTGGAACAGGAAGACCAGCGGGTAGTCGGGCGAGTTGAGTGGAGCGACAGCCAATTCTTTGACTACGAAGTTGTGGTACTGGAAGCCCTGCACGTCCACCAGGTACTTCATGACGAATGACAAGCACTCCGCTCGGCCACCCGCGTTTTATAGGAGGATTTTATCCCCACTCCTCCGTCATCTCCTCCCCACAATCTACAGACGTTTCCTAACGTCGGCACTTATGGGGGTTGTAGTCTACGATGCGATCGTGCAAAATGAGGCAATAGGCAGTGGTTCCCGTAGGAAAATTCGAATCGGCCTCGAGTTCGATACGGACGTCGACCGGCGCCAGCTTGAGGGTACCGTTCTGTTTCGAACAGTCGATCACGATGATTGGCGCATGCGCGATGAAGTCACTCTTTGTCAGCAGGGGTTAGGCATCCTTCTCGTTGTAGTACGCGCTCTGGAAGTTGGCGTACATCTCGTACAATTGCGCGTACTGGTTGCGTTGCACGTCGAGATTGAGATTGCCGTAAGGGTAGCACTGCCAGTTGAGGAACAGTTTGACGTTGGTAATGCCGCAGTGATCGAAGCGGCTAGCGTTCGCCGTTCGAACGGCTTTTCGATTCGTCTGGAAGGCGAGAATGACGAAACGCGGTTTCTCCAGCTGATTCGACGTCTTCACCGTCCAAACGTGTTTGGTCGTGCTCGAGAGCGCGGGATATTCGAACAATTCCCAGATGCGAAAACTCATGACTATGTCCTTGTCAATGCGACTGAGCAGCTAAATTTTGCGCTTGTCCGACAGCATCACGTAAGGCATCAACCACTCGATTCTCGTGATTTCGATCTTGTAATTCTCGAAGGCGCCGTTCTCGATGGCTGTTTGAAGAATCGCATTCATGTCGTGTCTCGATCGCGTGAGAATGAGCTCGTGCTTCGCGTTGATGACGATCTTGCGATAATCCTCGGCAAAACCTAGGATCATGGCGAGTGGAATGCATACGTCGAAGTTCAGCTGCTGAGCCTCCGCAACGTCGAGCCAGCCGGAGTTTTCAAGCATGGCCGTCTGACTGGGACTGAAGGAGGCGTAACCCTTCATGAGACTGGACAAACCCACATTTTTGCTTCGATCGATCTCGATGGCATTGATCTCGTAACGAATTTCCTCGAAATGATGCAAGATGGCGTTGTTCACCAATTGTGTGGCCGTTACGGCATTTCCATCGGCTTTGTTGAGTCTACCGCAGATGTGCAGCGAGCTTCGGGCTGGTAGGACGCAGAGGTGCTGATGTTGGATGGATATGCGAATCTCGTCGCTGTTGGCGAAGCCCGACGAAGTGTAGGGTTGATGCGCGTGAATCTCGTAATGCGTGACGGACTCGTCGAATACGACGGGCGAATGAACGTCCAAAGCCTCTTCCATTCCAGCAGCAAAATATCACGCAAGTTAATTTCTTCCACCGATGACTCGAAGGCCGAGACTCCGCAGGAACTGAATGTTGCGACGTGTTAGCGTTTTCGACACTCCTCGGCGACTGATGCTTGGACGATGTGGTGTTGCTCTTTTATAGCCCGGAGTGGTTCTGCTGTTGAAGACGATGCCCATGGTCTACTTGACTTCTCTGATATGCAGCCGGATGGTAATGATTTCACCGCGAAAATTCACCAGTGCTCCGTCCTGATCGACGATGCGCAGTTGCAGATGATCAATGACTCGGACGGCGATCGGGAGATAAATGACTTGCGAGGGGACTTCGATGATCTTATATCCCGGAGGCACGGCCGGGAAGAACTCGTGAATCGTGTGAACCTTGTGCTCGTTGATGTACGCGCCGGACGTGATGTTGCACTCGACGCGCAATGCGTTGACCTTGAGAATAACCACCGGCAAGTCCGAGCTGTGAGTCGTATCGGCCGACAGTACGCGTGGGGCGAAGCCCAGCAGGGGCGCGATGGAGTCGGCAGGACGAAAGTCCACGTTGTGGTCACACTTGAGCAGGCTGCGCAGCGTGTTGTTGTTGGGCTTGAGATTGAGGGAGATGCCTAGCGGTGCAAGCGCTTCCTGCAAGTACGTTGCGATGTCATCGATCTCGTAACTGCCCGTCGGCAACACGATCACTTGGTCACCCGCATAGAACTTGTTCTTGCCGATATCCATGTTGGGTATGGAGTTGAAGGTGAGAAACTCTACCAGGCCGAGAACGTAGTTCTTGCCGGGGGAAAGCTCGATCGGTGGGAAGTACTCCGCCTCCAGCAACGATGACGTTCCCGTCAGTCTGAGCGTCAATGAATCACCCATGTCGCTTCGCGTGCGACTGACAAGGAAAGGTACTTTAGTGTCCGCCTCCGATTTTGATAATTTTTTTCTATGTTATAGTCCATCCAAAAATAAGAGACACGTATTTTTTTTTATCGGCCGAAAGTTATTTTTAAGGGGTGAAATCAACCCTCAAAGTTCGGCATGTTTTGCGTCTGGTAGAGTGTTTCATATAGAAGCACTCAACCGATCGAAACGAAACCAATTGCAAAATGTTTGGCATGTCAAATAACCCATATGACATGTCCATCTTCTTATGCACCCTTACGGCCAAGGGATGAACCACCCCCGAATGTTCAGAATTTTTTCGTATAACAAAAACTTACAATCCGATTTTAATAAAACAAACGCCATTTTGCAGAGCAAAAAAAAATAAAATCGACGTGTTTTCGGGTTTTCCTCAGATCAAAAAAATTAAGGGGGCAAAACACCCTTAAAATATCAAATTTTGTTTTGAGCACTGGCCCCTTCCAGTTTTAGTATTCTTTTCATAGAATGTAGCTTATCAAAAAATAAGAAACACGTATTTTTTTTTATCGGCCGAAAGTTATTTTTAAGGGGTGAAATCAACCCCCAAAGTTGGGCATGTTTTGCATCTGGTAGAGTGTTTCATATGGAAGCACCCAACCGATCGAAACAAAACCCATTGCAAAATGTTCTGCATGTCAAATAACCTATATGACATGTCCAACTTCTTATGCACCCTTACTGCAAAGGGGTAAACCACCTCCGAATATTCAGAATTTTTTCGTATAATAAAAACTTACAATCCGATTTTAATAAAAGAAATGCCAATTTGCAGAACAAAAAAAAATGGACGTGTTTTTTGGTTTTCCTCGGATCAAAAAAATTAAGGGGGTAAACCAGTCCTAAAATCTTGAATTTCACTTTGCGAATCGAAATGTTTACAATCCAATTCATATGGTTCCTTTATCATTGCGTATCGACTTATATGTTGAATAATATTTATTTCACATATTCATTGGCTGACATCATAATCGTATAGGGAATCGAATACTTTGACATGCTTTACGTGAGAAGTGTTAGTTTTCGTTCTATTTATATAAGTTTCTATTTTGAATGATTTACGAAAACAAAATAAAACTCAAATATCGAGAGCCGCATTGACAATTCCCCGCCCAGAAGGCAAACAAATCTGACTCAAGCCTTGCCATATTCTTATCCATATCAAGAATCGCTATAGCGGCTCGTAGCCATGTATTCTTAAAAAAGCCAGCTCGCTCAGCCTAATGCTTGAGAGATATCCGAAAAAATAAAAAAATCTGTTTTTGTGATGATGTCAGATTAAGCCACCCACTCAAGATGAAGAAGCTAAAACTGACTTTATATTACTCCAGAAGTTTAGTTGCTGTTTGATTATTTATCTATCACTATCCTGTCCGCTATTGTGAATAACGTATTGTCATGAACATGTCTATCAACCCAATGAACGTAATAAGACTGTTGCTTCTTATATTTGAAGTAATGAACATTCCTAACAGTCCTGTTAACAATAATGAAGTGGAATTGAAAGAAAGTTTCGAGAGAATTCTGAAGGCTTCTATGGCAGAGTTCAATCGGTTAGAAATCGTGGAAGATACGACATTAGATTTTCAAGAACCGTTTAAAGATGTCATAGTAGAACCTGTAGAACGAAAACTAACACTTCTCACGTAAAGCATGTCAAAGTATTCGATTCTCTATACGATTATGATGTCAGCCAATGAATATGTGAAATAAATATTATTAAACATATAAGTCGATACGCAATGATAAAGGAACCATATGAATTGAATGTCAACATTTCGATGCGCAAAGTGAAATTCAAGATTTTAGGACTGGTTTACCCCCTTAATTTTTTTGATCCGAGGAAAACCAAAAAACACGTCCATTTTTTTTGCTCTGCAAAATGGCATTTCTTTTATTAAAATCGGATTGTAAGTTTTTATTATACGAAAAAATTCTGAATATTCGGGGGTGGTTCACCCCTTTGCAGTAAGGGTGCATAAGAAGTTGGACATGTCATATAGGTTATTTGAAATGCAGAACATTTTGCAATGGGTTTTGTTTCGATCGGTTGAGTGCTTCCATATGAAACGCTCTACCAGATGCCAAACATGCCCAACTTTGGGGGTTGATTTCACCCCTTAAAAATAACTTTCGGCCGATAAAAAAGAATACGTGTTTCTTATTTTTTGATAAGCTACATTCTATGAAAAGAATACTAAAACTGGAAGGGGCCAGTGCTCAAAACAAAATTTGATATTTTAAGGGTGTTTTACCCCCTTAATTTTTTTGATCTGAGGAAAACCCGAAAACACGTCGATTTTATTTTTTTTTGCTCTGCAAAATGGCGTTTGTTTTATTAAAATCGGATTGTAAGTTTTTGTTATACGAAAAAATTCTGAACATTCGGGGGTGGTTCACCCCTTTGCCGTAAGGGTGCATAAGAAGATGGACATGTCATATGGGTTATTTGACATGCCAAACATTTTGCAATTGGTTTCGTTTCGATCGGTTGAGTGCTTCTATATGAAACACTCTACCAGACGCAAAACATGCCGAACTTTGAGGGTTGATTTCACCCCTTAAAAATAACTTTCGGCCGATAAAAAAAAATACGTGTCTCTTATTTTTGGATGGACTATAACATAGAAAAAAATTATCAAAATCAGAGGCGGACACTAAAGTACCTTTCCTTGTGAGTCGATGCGGCGGCTCGCAGCTGATTATATAAGAACTTGAGACAGAGATGGCTGCACTCGTACGTATCGAAATTCTGATACCGCGCGTGATTGTACTTGACCTCGCGGACGCCGAGGTAATCCATAAGATCGCGAGGCGGCTGCAGATCGCCGAAGCTGTCGAAGTAGCGGACGTCGTTGCCGATGTTTCGATACGCTACCCAGTGCGTCCCGGGTCCTTCCTTGTCGTCGAGATTAACGATACCGCATTCGCGAAATCGCGGTCCACCCCTCGGCATGGCGTTTCGCATGAATACGCCGCGAAAGTAGGGAATTTCTCGCGCGTACTTCAGCAGGTCAGCGTCCGTTAGAGGGCGTTTCGGCAGACGGACTATTTTTTTTTGCATCTCCAGCCCGAATTCCCTTTTTGTGGGGTTTGAGGTAGAGCCCTTTGCCGATTGCGATAGCCTCCATCGTCTCGTTGTGTCTGCGATTCTCGCGCAACTGACGCTCGGCAGCTTTGGCGCTGTTCACAGCTTTGGCAACGCCCGCAGCGCCACCTACCAGCGCCCCCGTCGCACTCAAACCGGCAAATAGGGGAATCAGAAAGGGTAAAAATCTGCCCACTTCTTCCGGCACGGGCAGTACGCGCGGTACTAGCACTTTTCTCCTACTACCGACCTTCTTCACGGCAGCGCGAGCCTGCTTCAGTGCCGATCGAATGATCTCGCGAGAATTATTGCCGCTCGATCGCGAGGCGGCTTTCACAATTTGGGCGAGGGTCGCGGTCTTCCGCCTCAGTCCCATACCGAGTTTCGATTTTGCTTTCATGGCGTTCGCCACGACGTAAGCGGTGAGCCTCTCCTTCGCACCGGAGTCCCTCGCTAACACGCGCTGCCACGCCCTGTCTGCCAACAGTCTGTCCGCGGTGTTGCGCGCTTCGACGTTCTCGCGGTTCTGCGAGTACGCGATATCGTGCTCCTTGCACGCTGCGTCCAACGGATTGATTCCCGGATCACCTCGAGCCAATCTCTCGGCCAATTTCGTGCCAGGTCCGCAGTACTGATAGCCCGGCACGTGCAGTTCGATGGGCAATCGGTTGATGAACTTGTTCAGGAGACCTCGTCCAGTGCGCATCACGCCGATGAATGGTGGCTGAGGGTATATAAGCGCGCTATTTATACCCCCCGACGACTCAGTCATGGATTTCCGCGAGCACACGCACAAGTTACCGGTGATCAATTTCGACGCACTCGTTGAGCAACGAGCACCGCGCACGCGTCGCGAAGAGTTACTGCCCGCCAGTATACGCGCAGTCTTCTGCGGACCGTCCAACTGCGGCAAGACCAACGCGCTGCTCGCGCTCATCACGCACCCCAATGGACTGCGATTCGGGAACGTCTACGTCTACTCCAAGTCGCTGAATCAACCGAAGTACGGACTGCTCGAGAAACTCCTCGCACCGCTCCGGGGTATCGAGTACTTTGCCTTCAGCGAGCACAATCAAGTCGTGTCGCCGGAGGATGCGCGACCCAATTCCATCATCGTGTTCGACGACATAGCATGCGAGAAGCAGGACAACGTCAGAGCCTTCTACTGCATGGGCCGTCACAAGAACGTCGATTGCTTCTACCTGTGTCAGTCGTACGCTCAGATTCCCAAGCACCTGGTGCGCGATAACGTCAATCTCCTGGTGATCTTTCGTCAGGACGAGATGAACCTGCGCCACGTCTACGACGATCACGTCAACACGGACATGCCGTACGCGCGGTTCAGAGACTTGTGCTCCGCCTGCTGGAACGACGCCGATCACGGATTCCTCGTAATCGATAAGGAGCGCGGTAGCGGATCTGGCAGGTACAGAAAGGGCTTCGACCGTTTCGCCATAAATATATCGCGCACCGCATGACTTCGCACAGTACATCATGGACGGCCGAAGTGCGAGGACCAAGAAACGAACGCTCAGCCAGCTGGAGAAGATGAGAGATGCCATTAAACGTAAGTACGCGCTTCTGAAGGCTGACAAGCAATCGATGGAGAGGGCGTTCGACGAAACTTTCAAACCAATCGTCCAGCCGCTCGAACGTCTCGTTAATGCACGTAAGAAGCCTAATGAGAGGTGAATTCCTTCAAAACTGCCTACTACGATGCGGAAGAGTGGTCGGAGCCGACTCCTCGGGAAGAATGGCCGAAACCGGCTAAATGGCCCGCAACCAAACAGAGTCCCGCAGTCGATGAATGGCTTCAACGGCACAGGGCTCGCAGCCCCGCAGTCGGTGAATGGCTCGAGAGCCCCGCAACCAAACAGAGTCCCGCAGTCGATGAATGGCTTCAACGACACGAGGCTCGCAGCCCCGCAGTCGGCGAATGGCTCGACAGTCCTGCAACCAAACAGAGCCTCGCTGATCCGCGCGAGGAATATTATGACGTGCAGGAGGAGGAGGAAGTGCCGACTGTCAGCAAATATCTTCACATGCTCAACACGAACAGGAAGAAGTATCTCGACACGACTTACGGAGTTCGAAAACTGCCGGACGGTAGAACGATGATCGGAGACTCGTCCATTCGTTTCGAGACGGGGAGCGTCGTCGTGGGTGATACCAAGTACCGATCGAGCGTCGGTTTGCTCGAACTGCTCTTCCGAAAGGAGCTTGGCTCTCGTCTCGTTAGCGCGGAAGATGGTAACACGTATGGGACGATTCTGCGAAACACTAACGCCTACAGGAAACACTACAGTCCGGACGACGATATTCGCAAGCAAAACAGCAGCAAGTACAAGAACTACGTGGCACCCTTCGTCGTCGGGCAGAAGACTGGTAGTGCCTTGCCACGATACAAGGTCGTGCGAAGGGACACGTGAATGGATTACGTGTACTGGGACGATCAGAACGAGTTGGTCGATCGTCTGCGTCTGCTGCTGGCCGAGCGATCGGCAGGCAATCCCAGTCACACCAACGAGATCGTCTCGATCATCGAGGAGTTGCGCGAGGCCGGTATCGTCATATAGTAGGCGCGCGCGCGGGCGAGGAAACCTCAGTCGAACAATGAGTGTCGATGTGTTCGGACGTCAATTGGGACGAATCGAGGGTGGTACACGTGGTCCTCCAGGAGTTGGATTCAAGTTCACAAACGACGGTCAGTACGACGTCGATCACAAGAAACTGTGCAACGTCGCCGAGGCGAGTGAACCGAGTGACGCCATTAATTTGAGTACGCTGAATAAATTGTTACACGCTACAACTCGCCTGAGAGAGGACACCGACGAAGTGCAAGTGAACATACAGATTCTGCGGGATCAAGTGAATGAGAAGCTACGGATACTTGACGGTAACGTTGAAACGACTCTGAAGTTAGCCAAACGCAATTCCGAGGTAATCGAGACGTTGCTGCATGGAAAATGAACGTGAGAGATTGGTGGAAGAGCTGCACAAACCGGCACGCCGAAATTACCCACGACGCAAGTTCGAGGTTCGGGGACTCGACGAGACGTGGCAGGCGGATCTCGTGGAGATGCAACCGTATGCTCGAGAGAACCGAGGTGTCAGGTACTTGCTCACCATCATCGACGCGCTATCCAAGCTCGCGTGGGCCGTGCCCGTCAAGCGAAGGACCGGCGAGGATGTAACTGCAGCGATGGAATCGGTGTTCCGTCAGGGCCGAGTCCCGCGGAATCTGCAGACCGATCAAGGCAAGGAATTCTACAACGCGGCATTCAAGCGACTCATGAGTCGGCACCGCATCAATCATTACTCGACGTACAGTAATCTCAAAGCGTCCATCGTCGAACGATTCAATCGCACGCTCAAGAACAAGATGTGGTTGCAGTTCAGTCTGCGAGGCTCCTACAAGTGGCTCGACATTCTGCTCGAGCTCGTAGCCGCGTACAACGGTAACAAACATCGTACTATCGGTATGAAACCGAGTGAAGTGAGCGCTGATCATGTCGAAACGCTGCTACGACAGCCTCGCGAACGCCGTCGCAGAGCGCCCAAGTTCGATGTCGGTTACAAGGTTCGAGTGAGCAAGAACAAGCACGTCTTCGAGAAAGGCTACACCCCCAACTGGACGACGGAAATATTCACGGTGAGCCGAGTGGTGACGTCAACGGAGCCGGCAACGTACAAACTGAAGGACTATCAAGACAAGCCCATCGCCGGTGGATTGTACGAAGAGGAGCTCCTACGAGTCAAATACCCCGACACGTATCTCGTGGAGAATGTATTGAAGAAGCGCGGCGATAAAGTATACGTTAAGTGGTTGGGGTTCAATAATTCATACAACAGTTGGATAAATAAGAACGATTTGTAATTTATTCAATAAATGTTTTTCTCCCATCAAAAGTGTTTCATCATTGATTGATGCTGAATTCAGTTTGTGGTATCTTCCGGGTAGATACTTCAGAAGCAATCGCTTGTCGACGACTGTTTGCGCCATCTGCTCGAACATATTCGAATCCTTCTCGAACGCCGTTGAGATGCGTCTCGGTAGGAAGACTTGGGATTCGTTGTAAAGAGTGGCGACAGCTCTCAGGCCATACTTCGTAGTGACTTGCTTCAGATCGGTGACATGATATATGTCGTTGACGCACAACTCCGTCAGTTTCTTCGTTGGCAGGAAATCCTCGAGCAGAGCGATTTTGTTGAGCTTCTCGACGGTGTCCATCGTGCTGCTGTGAAAAACGGCTGCGAGTTCGCTGTTAATATACCCGCCATCCCCACTCTCGACGCAGGTGGTGGTGGTAGCTGCGGCGGTGGTGGTGGCAGTGGCGGTAGTGGTGGTGGTAGCTGCGGCGGTGGTGGTGGTAGCTGCGGCGATGGTGAGGCCCTGAAATGTCCCCATGGCAACGTGTCCGTGCTGCCGGGTAGGAGAATGCGCTTGTCGTCGTGAGCACTGAGCGCCACCTTTGACTGCCTCTCCGTAAACACATTGTGCAAGCGTGATCTGATTACGCATTGCACTCGTCGCTGCGCCTTTTTGTCTCGGAGACATCGCAGAAAGTCGTCAAATGTGATGCTCGCCTCGACCACGCTCCTCTTCACGCCCTTGACCCTCTTGATGCGATCACGCCCCTCCACACGGACGCAATACATATTACTGCGCAAGCCCACGAACTCGGTCATGATGCGACCGTTGCACTCATCCTTCATAAGGCCGATCACCTTTTTATTGGCCAGTGGCATACCAAACCGGTTGTTCGGCGGGTAATCGGACGTGTCGAATCGCTTGATATCACGCTCCATGATGGCATAGATGTCGTTGCAGCGAATCTCGTAGAGCAGGCTATCGGTGTCGGTGTAGAGGAGCTTGCATCGATCGTCGAATTCCCGCTTCGACGGTCGCTTCGACGGCCTCAACGGTGCTGTGTTTTTGCGTACCCAAGGGTCAGGCTCAGTGTTTTTTTTAGCTTGGCCCTTGGGTACGATAATTTGCACCCTCTTCCTAGATGGAGCAGCCTTCAGGGGAGGGATAAGAATTGATCGTCTTTTAACATCCCCTGTAGGCTGCTTCATTTTTGGAGCGGGAGGGGTATCATCATCGGAGAGGAAGAGGTCGTCCTCGAGGATAGACCTCTTCCTCTCCTCCGACGCTGGTGCTGGTGCTGGTGCTGGTGTTGGTGCTGGTGCTGGTGCTGATTCTGGCTCCTCGATCCCCGCAAATGCCGGCAGGGGGAGGTCCAGGACCGGTCGGCGGAAGCGGGGATCCCACTCGTGCCCGCCACATATGCATATGTTGTTGTACTTCTGCGAAATGTGGTAATTACAAAGAGGTACATGAGAGAATTATTATGGGATAGACTTAACATAAAAAAAAACTTGAAAAAAATTTTTTTTTTTAAATTGTAAAAAGAATTATTTTATAAAAAAAAAATATAGAACAATTCGAAAAAATTTCACAAATCTTGAAAAACTATTATCTTAAAAAATAAACTAATCTGTATCTATTTTTTAAAGTGTTAGAAGAATCATATATATAGTCTTTATTTTCCCTTACGGGTTACAGCTTGACTCCCACTTCCATTACAAAATTTCACATTTCCTTATTCTACTTATTCTACTCGGTCTTAATCTAATCGCACGCATGCTTCGCTCCGTTTCTTGAGAAAGAGAGAGATATACACTCCCTCACACATTCCTCCAACCTCTTGCACTTCACCCGCCTCTCCCGACCTCCGTTTCCGCTGCACCTTTCTACTCCCTCCCTTTTACCCCCTCCACTCCTCAATCTTTTTCATCCACTCTTCCCCTTGTCCGTCCCCTCCCAAAACCTCTCCCCTCATACTCTGCCATCCCTCTTCCGCCCCCCATCCCGTACATTCCTCCATCACATGCTCCCAAGTTTTTCTCTTACTCGCACATACCCTGTAATATCTCCTATCACTTTCCTCCCAGTACTTCCCCCCTCTCATCTCGTCCCCTAGCCTGAACCTTGCTACCCTCCCCCATCTCTCCTCGCTCCATCCCTTTCTCAAGTACCCCGGCACCCTCCTTTCCTTAACAAATTTGTAATCCCTATTGCTTCTTGATTTTATTATTTCCTCCCATCTCCCCACTTCCTGCCTCTCTCTCTCTGCCCTCACTATTTCCTCCCCCCTCATCTCCCCCCACCTCCATCTTCTCTCTACCTCCTCCTCACTCCATCCCATCCTTAAGTAAAACTCCCCCCTTTCCTTTTCCCACCCTCCTGCTTCCCTCCTTCTGCCTACCCTTCCCTTCATTTCCTCTCTACATCTTCTCGCTAATTCCCCCCCCTACCCCGTCTCCAACCTCCTCTCGTAACCCCAGGCTCTCATCCCTGCTCTTAACTCCAGCTTATCTCTTTGTAATTCCTCCCTTACCATATACCCCGCCACCTTTCTCGACACCCCCAGCACCCATCTTAAAAATCTTTCCGGCAGCCTCTCAACTATCTCCCTACCGAGTATCACTCAGACTAGCGAACTGAGCAGTCGCGTTTATGTCGGCTCTTCGATTCTTGATCGTGTTTCTTGATCGAGTGTCTCTATAGCAGTGAGATCTATTGAGTGTCAACTAACGACACATATGGTTGCACTCTTTGTGTTCATCAAGTATTTTACATGTTATCTAGCAACTATTAGTGTTTTACGAGTGAAAATTACTGCTTCAGTTAGTGCGTGATACGACCCCCGTTGGATGGACGATCTATCCATCCTTACCTGTGCGCATGCTCTGCTCGTGCTCATATACATATTGACTCTGTATCGACTGGTACACTGACAGCTTCTCATTTGTGTCTGTTCGACTATTGGAATCTGTGCTAAGCAGCAGACCCGCTTGTGTACATTTTTTCCACTTCATAGCCTGAGAGTGAGTGACTTTCCACTGTCAGTAGTGTATTCATTACTTTATCGTCAGCATACGTTTATCATTATTTCAATTTCATCGCATTTTCGACCGGTGACTCTTATTTGGGCTATGTCTATGACATGTTTCAAATGCTCTAAACATATTGCCTCTAATATAACGACGTGCTCGGGCTGTTCTCGTTCGTTTCACCCTGGTTGTGTTGTGTATTATTTACAAACCAAGAACGCTCGTGTTTGCTGTATCAACTATTTCACCGTTAACATGGCTTCTCGATCTCGTGCTTCTGGTCCTGATCCCTCGGCCAATACTTCGATCGACGATCTTCTCAATTCTACTATTGCCTCCAATAGTGTACAATCTTCGCTATCTACTCAAAACACTCTACCTGACGGCTTGTCTGATAGCTCTAGTATGAATTGGTCGAGAGTCTTAACCAAATTGGACAATCTTCAAGCATCTGTGGCCAAAATCGACAGCTTTTGCGATCGTCAAGAGGCTACGAATTCTGAATTTCGAGAATTGCTTGGAAAGATCCCGAAAATTGAAAAAGTTGTCATCGATCATGCAAGCTATATTAATCAACTTCAAGACGATCTTCGTGTACTAAAAAATGAACTGAATGAACTTAAGTCTGCCAATTCTGCGCCACACTCTATCCCTCGCCACGACACTGAGCTCAAAATTTCTGGATTACCTACTGATTTTGCTGCATCTCCACGTGACATTGTATCACGCATCTTCGATATTTTGAGCATCGGGCATCTATCAAGTCACATACTGTCTGTTCGACCCTTGCCTGCTCGCCCAAGAAATTCATCGACCGATTCGCAAGCTGATCGCACGAGCTCTTCATTTGTGGTAGAGCTGACGTCTGGATCCGTACGCAAGATTGTAATAGGTTGTAAGCGTAGGAATAATAAGAATATCATTCTTTCCGACATTTTAGATAACGTCGAACCTAAATTCGCTAAGGCCAAGATTTTCATTAATGAGATGCATTCTCAAGACACACATAAATTGTTGATGGCTGCTCGTGCCAAAGCTAAAGATCTAGGCGTTCAGTACGTATGGGTGATGAATGACATAGTTTATGCCCGGAAATCTGATGGGTCTGAACGTCACACTATCACCACTCTAAATGACCTCAATTTTGTAGCATGAACCAGTTCTCCACCTCGGGGTCTCTCTGATTCTACATGTCACAATCGTCATATATCCCATGTTAGGTCGTCGCACAATGGAGTCTTGAACATTGCACAGTTTAATGCTTGTTCCTTGCCTGCGCATATTGACTACGTTCGGTTACACTTTCGACTCTCATCACACCATATAATATCTATTTCTGAGACTTGGTTACATTCGCATATTGATGATGAATTGATCAATATGAATGATTATTTCTTAGTTCGGAATGACCGCGAGGGTCGCGAGGGTGGGGGCGTAGCATGCTACATTCATTACTCACTTCGGGCTCAGGTGCTTGCGCGTTCTCCCCATGAATTTTCTAACTCTCCGGAATATTTGATACTCGGCATTTATCAGCCATGCTCCATCCCGGTTTTATTTGCTTCTGTTTATCGTAGACCTAAGGGTCGCATGTTTGAAAATTTCTTATATGACCTGAACCGGTTCTCTCATTCTTTTTCGTGTGTTATAATCTCCGGAGATCTAAATTGTAATTTACTCGCAAATAATTTTGAATCAAATTATCTAAGGAACTTGATTTTCTCGCTTAACTTTCATCTTGTTAATACTGACTCTACTTTTCATACCATTGGTGTCGACTCATTGCTCGATGTTATTATTGTCGACAGTCAAGATCATGTCATTACGTATTCGAAATCTGATACACCTTTTATTAACGGTCATGACTTGCTGGAGCTCTCAGTAATGTGTGGTCAGCAGCGTAGTACTGAGCGGACAATTCGTCGGCGTACTCTGTCTAATTTCAATTCTGAGAATTTCATTGATTCCGTCTTATCGGCACTACCATCACTATCCGATTTTGAGACTCACTGCGCGAATCTTGATGTCAATAATGGTGTTGGTCTCATCTCCCAGTGCCTAAAGTCTGCCATGGACACCCACGCACCTTATCGTGTCTTCGTTGTTTCACGGCCACCGATGCCCTGGTTTACAGATGAGTTCAAACTAAGAATCCGACGCAAAAATGTACTTTTTAAGCAAGCCAAAAGATCTAATTGTGTCTCGACTTTCGTCGAATATAGGCTCATGCGAGATACGCTTATTCATGATATACGCAAAGCAAAGCAAAATTTTTACTTAGCTAAGCTCTCATCTATCTCTGATCCTCGGACTTTATGGCGCGAACTTGCGCGTTTAGGTCTTGTACGACCTAAACTCAACTCTCCCTTGAACCACTTTGATATCAACTCTCTTAATGATTTCTATGCATCTATTTCCCATTCCGATCTTGATCTCAATAATAACGACATTCTACTCACACTTGACTCTCTCCCATGCTCTCATCTCAAATTTTCTTTTGCGCGAATTACCCTTGAAAATGTTATCAAGCAATTTAATACTCTATCCTGCTCTTCGCTTTCTGAAGGACCCGATGGTATCTCAAATTTCGCAATCCTTAAATCTGCTCCTGTTCTTTATAGTTATTTGGTTATCATATTTAACTCCTCTCTTGAAAGTGGTCATTTCCCCTCTGAATGGAAGAGAGCTTTCATTAAACCACTATCTAAAATCCGGACTCCTTCTACTCCTTCTGATACACGGCTCATCGCCAACTTATCTGTTCTCTCGCAAATCTTTGAGCGTATTATCAAAAAGCAAATTTTGAATTTTCTTGAGTCTCATCACATCTTGAATCCATTTCAGTCAGCGTATCGCCGAGGCATGAGTACTCAAACTGCACTTATTCGAATTTGTGATGATATCAAATTTGCTATTGACAAAGGAATGTTGACCATTTTAGTCTTATTTGACTTTTCTAAGGCGTTTGATACGGTCCCTCACGACTTGTTACTAGTTAAGTTAAAAAAGATAGGGTTTGATGATATTGCATTGTCGTGGATGCAAAGCTATTTGTCTGGTCGCTCACAAGCAGTTCTGAGCAACTCTGGGCATCGTTCACGTTGGCTAGGTGTTTCTAAAGGTGTCCCACAAGGCTCTGTTTTAGGGCCTTTATTATTCTCGATTTTTATAAATGATATCTCGAATGATCTATTGTTCTCAAAGTATATGATCTTCGCTGACGATACTCAAATTTACATCTCTTGTAGACCGTGCGACCTACACAGCTCCCTAGTGCAACTGCAACAAGATGTTGATTCCATTGTCGACTTTGCCGAGCGAAATGGACTTGCTCTAAATGGTAGTAAGTCTAAAGTGCTAATCATGGGGAGCAGTGCGCGAGTACGTGATCTTGACCTTGAGAGTCTGCCTCGCCTGAACGTTTCGGGAGTTTTTTATCCCTTATGTTAATGAAGTACGAAATTTAGGTATTTTTCTCACCTCTAATCTCTCGTGGCGGAGTAATGTTGATAATATATGCAAGAAAGTATGGGGCGCCCTCCATAAGCTCAAATTCTCTCGCGGTTCTCTGTCCTTTCAACTCCGCATTAAGCTTATTCAATCTCTCGTTTTTCCTTTAATCGATTATTGTTGCTTAGTTTATCATAACCTCACTGCTGAACTTGATCTAAAACTACAACGATTAATAAGTGCATGTATCCGATTCATTTATGGCCTGCGGAGGGATGTACACATTACTCCGTATCGTCTTCAACTTGCATGGTTGAGTGTTGAAAGTCGCCGTTCGTATTTTCTGGGCATTGCGATGTATCAGGTGTTTCACTATGAAGCTCCCACGTATATTCAAGAATTATTTCGTCGTATTGATATTGACGATGGTGGCGTTCGAGCTCTGAGACCTCGAGGTACGACATTCTTACTACCTGCTTTTCGTACGGAGATTTTTAGAGACTCTTTCAGAGTTGCAGGGTGTTATCTCTGGCATTCTTTACCTCCGTAGGTCACTGCGTCTACGAACATTGTCGTGTTCAAACTGAGACTCCATAAATTTCTTTTGGACTCAGAGCGTGAAAAATATCTGTAAAGCATCTTGGCTTATGTCTATTTGTATTTTAAAGGTGTATTCTTAATCTTGCTTTATCACATTAGCTTTAATTACCACCTCTCTTACATTCCATTAGTACTTCAATTGTCTGATCTTGCGTATTGTATCTCCTGATTTTTCATTGTCCAATGAGGTCTAGTACTTGGTAATTATCATTCCTGTTCATAATACACTGCGCCGCCGAGAGAGAGGGAGATACCGACGAGTGAGCCACGAGGTTCGCGCGATCCACGATTCGGGGCGGCACCTCCCGACTCAATCGCTCTCCCAGCTCTCTCGCGATCTAGCGCGCGCGCGCGATCGCCAAGGTTCCCTCGATCCCCGCTACGCGGCTGCTCAGCTCGAGGATTCTCGCTCAGTTCAATGAGCCGCCGAAGAGTGGCGCTTCAGCAATCGGATTCGCGTCAGCCCTAAGTTCCTCTGGAAAGAATAAATACGGCACGGCTCGAACCTAGCATCGGATCAAATTCGAACCCTCTCTGGGCTACAATACTTATAGTATCGTTCCAAGAGACTAACCTTTGCCTAGCTCATGCTAGCATCGCCATCCACAACGGCAGCCTCACCACTCGAGACCGCTCCTCCAGCGTGGAAACTAGTTCCGATCACTGGACTAAAGCATCGCCTCACTCGCCCTCCAAGAGCGACGCTGCACAAATACGACGACTGTCAGCGCCGCTGGACGTCACCATCATACGGAGGAACGCTTCCCTGCCTGTCGCCTCTGCCTGACTCTCCTCGAGAGTGCACCTCGACCAGCACGCAAACCAGGCCGGCTTGCAGAGTACACAGAGGGATCCAAGCGGACCTCAGCTCCGATAGTGAGTGGGAGCCCTCTCCAGCAGCAGCCAGAGCTCCAGCTCGAGCCCCAGAACTGCCGGGGCCAGAGCCGCTAACACCGCTCGACGAGGAAGAGATCGGCTCTCCGCCCTGTCCCATTCCAGCCATCTCCTTGGAAGGATCGAGGTGGCGAGTCACCAAAACTCTCCCTCCTCTACTGTGGCGAGAAAGCCTAATTGTAACCGATCGAACTGATCACAATAATAACATTGTTAATAAATGAGGTGTTCCACCTCCTTGAAAATTGGTTAAATCACAAGTCCGTCTCATTTACTAGCGCCCCTCGCACTCAATCAACTCATCAAGCTTCAGCCGCCCATCGATACGCTGGTTCTCAAAGAAGAAAGCCATCCTCGCTCGTTCCGCATCGCTATTGATTTAAACATTGGTCCTTCGAGCCGGATCCTGCGTGCCAGCCGGATTACATCACTACTCCACGAGCAAGGATGGAGGATCTAATTCGCAGTCAACTCGACTTGCATGGTCGAATCGCAAGAATCATTGAGAACATGAGGAAGCTTGGGCAAGCGAACATCACCGCCGGAACAATTCAAACCCGCTTGACCACCCTCGATCGATACTGGGAGAAATTCGAAGCACAACACGAAACTCTACTCTCTCAACACGGCAATGAGATCGAGGAACTCGAATATAAAACGCAAGATCTCGCAAGCACTGTGGAAGAAATCTACATGAACCAGCGAGGCATTCTCCTCGACTATATCTCCGAACTTCCTCATCAACCGAACCATACAATATCTCAGCAGCGCAGGGAATCACCCCAAGCACGCACATCTCTACCACGAATTCAACTTCCGTCATTCAACGGCGAATATGAAGATTGGCCCCGGTTCCGCGATCTATTCCTGTCCATGATTGGCAACGACAATCATCTGCACGACGTCGAAAAACTGCACTACCTAAAAAGCACTGTCAAAGGAGAAGCCGAAGCTACAATAAAAAACATTCCCATCACCGCGGAAAACTATCAGCGCGCGTGGCAATCACTGGCGAACGTTTACGAAAACAAACGTCTCCTTGTAAGCTCCTGCTTAACCAAATTCTCGCAACAATCAAAGATGACTGCAGAAACCACCGCAGAACTCAAACGAGTATTTCATAGTATGGTAACAACAGTCAACGTACTCGAAGGGATCGGACGACCGATTGACAGTTCCGAAGACCTCTTCGTTTTTTCAGTAACCGAGCTACTCGATCCTCGAACGCGACGGGAGTGGGAAAGCGCTATTAATGACTCGAAAGAAACGCCGACCTATGAAACGTTGAAGACGTTTCTCGAGAAACGACTCCAGATGCTCGAAGCACTAAACCCGTCTGCCTCGAGCTCTTCATCGAAAGGCAATCATCCTCGGAAGACAAAAACTCATTGCACTCAAGCAAAAAAATACAATGAATGCCTAAGTTGCAAGCAGAGCCACTTCATCCTAATCTGTCCAGACTACAAAGGAAAGGACGCAGCTCAGCGCCTAAGATTCATCGAGCAAAAGAACGCTTGCGTCAATTGCCTCGGACGACACAAAGTAGCCGAGTGCAAGAATCCAAAGGTATGCAACACCTGCTCAGAGAAGCACCATACGACCCTGCATGAAGCATTACATCGAAACGAGCCCGCTCCACGCTCGGCGGTTACTTCCCACGTAATTGGAAAGGTAGACGACCAGCATGCCCCCATCTTATTGGCCACAGCCAGAGTACTCGTGAAAGATAAAAACGGGCAGGAGCACTGTATCAGAGCACTCATTGATCAAGGCTCAGAAGTCAGTCTAGCCACGGAACGACTCATTCAGAAGTTACATCTACCGCGCAAACGAAGTAACCACGTAATCTGTGGAGTCGGCGGACTGGATGCAGGGCGTAGCCGAGGAAAAACCACAATCGAAATGCACGCCAAACGATTCAACCGGCACCTCAAGGCAAACGTCCTAATACTTCATGAGATAACTACATATTCAGGCCAAATCAAAACGCTTAACTCAACGTGGAAGCACGTAGCCAATTTACCTCTCGCAGATCCGAGTTTTTTCAAGAGCGACACGATCGACCTCCTCCTCGGCGCTGACGTCTACTCCAGCATCATCTTAAGAGGGCTTCGGAAAGGCTCAAGGCTCGAGCCCGTGGCCCACGAAACAATCTTCGGGTGGATTCTAACCGGGATAGCGGGACAAAATAAGAATCACTCGTCCACCACCACCCTGCACATCAGGCAGGCTGAGGACCTTACTCACCTCGTACGAAAGTTCTGGGAACAAGAAGAAATCCCGTCAAACAGCACTACAAACGAGGAGTCACAATGCGAAGCAGACTTCGCATCAAGTCACTCTCGACAAAAGGACGGCAGATACATGGTTCGCCTCCCCCTGCTGCAGCATCCCCCGGATCTAAGTAGCTCCCGAAAAGGAGCCGCGAGCGCCTTGGCCAGCACCGAGAAGCGATTCAAGGGAAATGCGAAGTTTGAGGCACTCTATCGAGAGTTCATGCTCACATATGAACAGATGAAACACATGAGCGAAGTATCCCCAACGGAGTCAAACCCCACAGACGCTTGCTATTTGCCTCACCACGGTGTATGGCGCGAATCAAGCAGCACCACAAAACTACGAGTGGTGTTCAATGGATCGTGGCGCACATCAACCGGCAAAGCACTAAACGACTACCTAAACCCGGGGATGAATCTACTTCCGGCGCTCTTAGACATCCTCCTCAAATGGCGCAAGCATCAGTTCGTCATCGCTGCGGACATCGAAAAAATGTACCGCCAAATCCTAGTTCACCCAGACGACAGACTAAGGCAGCGCATACTATGGCGGCACGATTCCTCCCAAGAAATCAAGGAATACCAACTCAACACAGTGACGTACGGACTCGCCGCGCCCCATTCCTAGCGCTGAGATGCATAAAACAACTAGCGGAGGACGAGCAAAACAACTTCCCACGAGGATCAAGAGCCCTCCGCGACGCTATCTACGTAGATGACATTCTCACGGGGGCAGACAATATCACCGAACTAGCAGCGTTAAAACAGGAACTAATTGGGATCTGCAAGGCAGGCGGTTTCCCTCTAAGAAAATGGGTAAGCAATTCAGCAGAGTTGTTAGAGGCCATTCCACCACAAGAAAGAGCAAACGCGGCAAGCCTGCAATGGATGCCTAACGAATCAATCCATCAGACGCTAGGACTCAAATGGGACCCAGTCGATGATTCTTTCGCGTACACGGTGAAAATCTCCGACCAAGACAACCCGACGAAGAGGTCCATTCTCTCAGCCACTGCCCAGCTCTTCGACCCGCTCGGTTGGATCACTCCAGTAACAACACGCGCAAAAATAACGATCCAGTCAACATGGCTGTTAAATGTCCAGTGGGATGATCATCTTCCGGCAACCCTCACTCAAGATTGGAAAGCATTCTACGCCCAATGGCCAAATCTGGCCAACATCAGAATCAGTCGGCCGCTGTGGGACAGGAACGCAACCGACCTGGAAATACACGGATTTTCGGACGCTTCAGAGAGAGCCTACGCCGCAGTGGTATACATTCGCACAACATCCACCACTGGGGACCCAAAAATCACTCTCGTCGCTGCCAAAAGCAAAGTGGCGCCACTCAAACAAGTGTCGCTACCGAGACTAGAGCTGTGCGGAGCCCAACTTCTCGTAAAATTAGTCCATCACACAAAAACAACTCTGAACCAAGAAGTCAAGATCCATCTTTGGACCGACTCAACTATCGTGCTGGGCTGGATACAAGGGCACCCAACGAGGTGGACCACTTACGTCGCGAACCGAGTGTCAGAAATACAAATTCAGCTCCCAGAGGCCTCTTGGCACCACATCAGCGGCAAAGAAAACCCCGCTGACTGCGCGTCACGAGGAATCTCGCCATCCGAGCTGCTGCAACACCCCCTGTGGTGGACTGGCCCAGCATTTCTAAGACACAAAGCATCATCCTGGGCATCCGGGGAGTTCAGAGAGTCACGAGAACTCCCGGAGACACGGCATCGCACGCTCACGACAACGGCGCCTCTCCAAATCAAGATTAATCCACTGCTCGAGCAGTTTTCGAACTACAACAGACTGCTTAGAGTGTCAGCATGGTGTCGCCGGTGGATCAGTAAAGTGAGAGCCCGCAAAACAAACGACCCTACTACAGCAGGGCCTCTAACAGCCATGGAACTCGAAGCAACAGAATTACTATGGATAAAGAACACCCAAGCGTCGCACTTTCAACACGAGCTACATCAAATACGCTCAGGACAAAACATAAAGCCGAAAAGTCAGCTAATCCGACTCACTCCATTCATAGATCATGACGGCGTGCTACGCACAGGCGGAAGACTTCGCCACGCAAGTATGCCCTACAGTGGGAAGCACCCAATAATCCTGCCGCCGCATTCACGATTCACAGAACTACTCACCGAGGCCACACACAGAAGAATGCTGCATGGAGGAACGCAACTCACTCTCGCAGCAATTCGTCAACGATTTTGGATCCCCCAAGGGCGGAGAGTAACCAAGACAATCATCCACCGGTGCCCAACATGCGTCCGGTGGAAAGGAACCACGCAAACACAACAAATGGCCAACTTGCCCAAACAACGAGTAACGCAAGCTCGGCCCTTTCAATATAGTGGAGTCGATTACGCCGGACCAATCTACCTGAAAACCGCTCCGGGCAGAGGAAGAAAAAGTATGAAAGGATTTATAGCGATCTTCGTCTGCCTCAGCACTCGAGCCATACACCTCGATGCAGCATCAGACTACTCATCGGAGGCATTCCTCGCAGTCCTACGGCGCTTCATTTCACGCCGAGGTCCATGCTCCGAAATCTGGAGCGACCAAGGCACCAACTTCATCGGAGCCGACAGAGAGCTCCAAAGACTCTTCGCCGCCAGCAGCAGAGACGGCAGGATGATCGCAGAGCACGCTGCCACCGAAAGAATTCAATGGCACTTCAACCCACCTGCCTCACCACACTTAGGAGGCATCTGGGAAGCTGCAGTAAAGTCAACAAAACATCATTTACGCCGAACGATCGGGGAGACGCTTTTGACATTCGAAGAAATGTCCACCCTCCTAGCTCAAATAGAGGCCTGTCTCAACTCAAGACCGCTCTGCGCAATGAGCGACGACCCAGATGATCTGAACATACTGACTCCCGGTCACTTCTTAATCGGCTCAGCCCTAACAGCCCTCCCGGAGCCAGCAAAGCTCGACATCAACTATCATTCCAAGTGGGAACACATCACGAAGATGAGAGATGATTGTTGGAATCGATGGCACAAGGAATATCTGAACGAACTCAACCAAAGAACAAAATGGCACTCAGCATCCCAAGACATCCAAGTAGGGCGACTCTGCCTCATACGGAATGAACAAAACCCCCCTTCCAGATGGCTGCGCGGAAGAGTAAAGGCCGTGCACACCGGGGACAACGGCCTCATTCGCACAGCAACTGTCAAAACAGCAACAAGCGAATTCACGCGACCAATCGTGAAACTAGTCCTTCTGCCTGGACCCAACAGCGAAGCTGATGCCACCTCATTGCCACGGCCAGTGGCAAGGCGGGCGGAATGTTCATAATACACTGCGCCGCCGAGAGAGAGGGAGATACCGACGAGTGAGCCACGAGGTTCGCGCGATCCACGATTCGGGGCGGCACCTCCCGACTCAATCGCTCTCCCAGCTCTCTCGCGATCTAGCGCGCGCGCGCGATCGCCAAGGTTCCCTCGATCCCCGCTACGCGGCTGCTCAGCTCGAGGATTCTCGCTCAGTTCAATGAGCCGCCGAAGGGTGGCGCTTCAGCAATCGGATTCGCGTCAGCCCTAAGTTCCTCTGGAAAGAATAAATACGGCACGGCTCGAACCTAGCATCGGATCAAATTCGAACCCTCTCTGGGCTACAATACTTATAGTATCGTTCCAAGAGACTAACCTTTGCCTAGCTCATGCTAGCATCGCCATCCACAACGGCAGCCTCACCACTCGAGACCGCTCCTCCAGCGTGGAAACTAGTTCCGATCACTGGACTAAAGCATCGCCTCACTCGCCCTCCAAGAGCGACGCTGCACAAATACGACGACTGTCAGCGCCGCTGGACGTCACCATCATACGGAGGAACGCTTCCCTGCCTGTCGCCTCTGCCTGACTCTCCTCGAGAGTGCACCTCGACCAGCACGCAAACCAGGCCGGCTTGCAGAGTACACAGAGGGATCCAAGCGGACCTCAGCTCCGATAGTGAGTGGGAGCCCTCTCCAGCAGCAGCCAGAGCTCCAGCTCGAGCCCCAGAACTGCCGGGGCCAGAGCCGCTAACACCGCTCGACGAGGAAGAGATCGGCTCTCCGCCCTGTCCCATTCCAGCCATCTCCTTGGAAGGATCGAGGTGGCGAGTCACCAAAACTCTCCCTCCTCTACTGTGGCGAGAAAGCCTAATTGTAACCGATCGAACTGATCACAATAATAACATTGTTAATAAATGAGGTGTTCCACCTCCTTGAAAATTGGTTAAATCACAAGTCCGTCTCATTTACTAGCGCCCCTCGCACTCAATCAACTCATCAAGCTTCAGCCGCCCATCGATACGCTGGTTCTCAAAGAAGAAAGCCATCCTCGCTCGTTCCGCATCGCTATTGATTTAAACAATTCCCTTATGTAAATTTTGGCGATCTTGAGTATTGTTTCTTTTTATTCTATTTCTTTTTCTCCGATGCAATTATTATTAAATTATTATCTCTCAAAACTAGTCTGTAAGTCATTAATTGATTAAGCAGCAGCCAAATGGTTTGATCTGATGTTGTTATCATTATTTTTATTTTATTTACCTCTCTCACTTTTCGTATCTTGGAATTTCTATCTGTATTCGTAATATTATATTATTCAGTATTTTTTCTTTCTTTTTTTTCTTTCAATTTTCGTTGAATCTATGCCTATTCTGAGTTGTATACTCATAGTTAAGTTTAGTTTAAGGCTTGTAATTGTAATGTTTATTGCCTAAAAGTTTTACTAAGGCATAATAAATATCATCATCATCATCATCATACCCTTCCACCCCCATATCTCTACTCCATAACAAACTACTGACCACACTAATTTGTCAAACAGCCAAATTCTCCTTCCCCAATCGTCACCAAACCTTCTTTTCCCTATCCCCCAAACCTTCCCCATTATCTTCGCCGCCTTCATCACCCTCTCCTCTACGTGCTCGTCCTGACTTCCATTCGCCCTCACCACATAACCCAGGTACGTGTACCTACTTACCTCTTCAATCCTTTCTCCCCCCCATTGCCATACCACCTTCCTTTTTCTTCCCCCTCCCACTCTGCACCTCATCACCTTCGTTTTTCCCATATTCACCTCCAGCCCTTTCTCTTCTATGTATCTCTCCAGCGTCCTCATCATCCCCTTCATTTCATCTTCGTCCTCCGCCAACAATACCACGTCATCCGCATACGCCAGAGAGTACACTTTCCCCCCACCCCTTAGCTTCACCCCTTCCTACCTCCCTTTCTCTAGCTCCTCGTCCAAATTAGCCATCAGCAGAGTGAACAGCTGCGGACTCAGAGGACACCCCTGCCTCACCCCTTTCTCCGTCCAAAACTTTTCCCCTTTCTCCTCTCCCACCTTCACCCTCGCATACGTCTCCTTCATCACCTCCTCACACCTCTCTGTTAGCCCCTCCCTCACCTCTCTCTTCCTCATACTCTCCACCAACTTCGTCCTATCTACCGAGTCGAAAGCCGCCTTCAAATCCACGAACAACAACACCAACTTCCCCCTCCTTTCCGTTATTTCCCTATTTATCACATAATTCAGCACGTACACGTTGTCCATCGTTCCCATACCTTCCCTGAAACCTGCCTGACTGCTAGGCATCATACCTTTCTCCTCCACCTCCTTCCTCAATCTTTCTGCCAGCACCCCTACGTATACCTTGTACGCCGTCTGCGTTAACGTTACCCTCCTGTATTCCTCCACCCTCGTCCCTTCCCCCTTCTTTACCACTGGCACCTGTATCCCTTCCTTCCAACCTTCCGGCCACCCCTCCCCTTTCCACACCTTTTCACACATCCTCTTCAAACTATTCACCACCCTCTCCCCCCCGTACTTCCACACTTCGTTCGGGATCCCATCCTCCCCCACCGCCTTTTTGTCCTTCAACTTCCTTATTGCCTTCTTCACCTCTTCCGTTGTTATCTCCCCTTCCTCCCCTTCCTCTCCTGCCCTTCTTCTTTCCCCCCGTCTCACTTTTCATTCTGTTACCTCTCCCAGCCCTTCTCTGAAGTATCTATCCCATTCCTCCCTCCTTATCTTTTTATTCGCCCCCTTTCTCTTCTTCCTTCCCCTATTTACCACCTCCCATACCTGACCTTCCGTCCTTATCCCTTCTATCTCTCTTTCCCATCTTTCCCTCTCCTTCTTTTTCTTTTCTTCGCACATTCTCCTGAACTTCCTCTTCTCTTGCCTGTACCTTTCCTCTTCCCTGCCCTCCCTCTTCCACCTCTCCAATTCCCTCCTCGCCTCCTCCTTCGCCCTTCCGCATTCCTCATCCCACCAACCCCCCCTCCTCTCCTCTACTCTCTCTTCCTCTGACTTCCTCATCGCTCTCTTTATTCTCTCCCTCATTTCCTCCCATCCCTCTTCCACGCTCTCCGTCTCCCACTCCCACCTCCCAAACTCCTCTTGAAACTTTTCCACTCCCCTCTCCGTCCACACTCCTCTCCCCTCCTTCCTCTTCCTCTCCTTTTTCCTTCCCCCGCCTTTTCTTCCCTCCCTCCCCTTCAGCCATACTACGACCGGCATGTGGTCCGAGTCCACCCTGCTCACCACCTCCATTCTCTTAACTCTTTCCCATACTTCCTCCCCCACTATCACGTAATCAATTACCGACTTACCCCTTCCCCCCACAAACGTCCACTCACCCTCCCTATCGCCCTCCACACTTCCATTCACTATCCTCCATCCTCTCTCCTTCACAAACTTACACCATTCTTTCCCTTCCTTTACCGTTTCCCTCTCCCCTACTTCCCATCCTTCCCCCCCTCCGCCTCCTTTGCCGGTTCTCACATTCATATCACCCCCTATCACCACCCTCTCCCCCCCAGCTCTTTCCATCCACTGGCCCATCCTCTCCTTTTTCCTCTCCAAGTCCCCGTTTACGTATACCCCCACTATCACCCACCACTCCACCCCCAACTTCACCCTTCTCTCCAACCACCCTTCCTCCCCCACCTCTAACTCTCCCTCTTCGTCTTCTAACTCCTCCTTCACACCCAGCGCCATCCCTCCTTGCGCTCTGCCCCTTCGCCCCCCTCTTTTCGCTCCCTGTATCACCCACCTAAAGCCCCTCTTCTACCTCTCCCTTATCGCACCCCACCCCTCCTCCGTTACCCATGTTTCCGTCATAACTATCACATCCCATTGTTTTATACCCTCCCAAAACTCCTCATCCTTATTCATTACTCCTGCTACATTCCAAAACCCCACTTTATATACCGCTTCTGTTTTTCCTTTGCGCTCCGTATTCCCCCTTCCTCTCATTTCTTCTCTTCCCTCCTCTCTGCCCCTACCCCTTGCCCGTTTCCCGCCCTGTACGTGCATCTCCCCTCGTCCTCGTTCCACACCAAGTCCTTTCCCTCCACCCATATGCTCATATATCCTTACCTTTTCCCTTTCTCCTCTCTTTTTCCCTTTTTCCTCTCCTCGTTCGCCTGCCCTTCCACCAGCCATTTTATTTTCCTCTCCTCTTTCGTCAAATCATCCTCTATCCTTTCTCTATTCCCTTTCAACCTCACCTTTGCCCTCATTATTTCTATCTTCTTCTCCCTTCCCTCCAATCTGACTAGCACCATTCCCCTCCCTCCCTCGTCCACCCTCCCTATTCTTCTCATCTCTTTCCTGCCTCCTTCCACCCCTAAATTCTCCCATATCTTCTCAATTTGTCTCTCCCACTCTTCTCCTTCCGCCATCTTCACCCCTTTAATCACTATGTTGTTTCTCCTTTCCTCCCTCTCCCTCCTCTCCAACTCTCTTACTACCTCCCTCACTCTCCTTCCAATCCCCTCCCCTCCCTCTCCCCCCGTTCCTCTTTCCTTCTCCAGCTCCACTACTCTACGCTCCAACTTCTCAATTTTCATTTTAAACATTTCCCTCTCTTCTCCCCACTGCCTTCTCATCTCATCGTGTTCCTTTCTCACTTCATCCGTCCACCTGTCGACCTTGCTCTCTATCCTCCCGCACTCCTCCCTCAACTCCTGCTTTAACAACCCCTTCATCATTTCCCCCACCCTTCTTACTATCTCATCCGCGTCCCCTCCCTCTCTCTTCGGCGACCTGACCACTTTTCTACTTCTTTTGAACACTTCCTCCTCTCCTCCGTCTTCCCTCCTCGCCGTACCCTACTCCCTTTCCCTCTTCTTCCTGTCCCCTGCCAGAATCGCCTCCATAATATTCCCTACACTGCCAGATCTAGCTCTCCCCTCCAGGCTCCTTACCCTCCCCACCCCTTCCCCCACTCCTTTCTTCCCCTGCTCACTTATCTCCCTGTACTCCATTATTGTTCCCCTTTACTCTCTCGCCCTCACTTTCTCTTAATTCTCACTTCCCTATCTTGCCTATCCCGCTCCTATCGCCACTTTTCTTCTTTCGCACGCTCCTACTTTATCTTCCTTACCTCACTCTTTCCCTCGTCTTCCTACCTTACCTACCTGTTCCTCTCACCTACTTCCACCGTTCTCCGCTTGTCACTGTCTTACTTTTCCTCGTATTCTTTCTCCTAACTGCACTCTTCACTCTCTACCTAATTCACTCCTTAGCACTCTAACCTCTAAATTTTCACGTCCCCTTTTTATCCCTGTTTTTTACTTCTCCCCAACTTACCCCCGTCACCCCTTTGCCGTCTCTTCTCTCGCCTCGGTTCTTACCCCCCTTTCCACTCTCACCTTTTCTCCCGCACAGCCTCTTTTGCGCCCTTACCCTTTAATTCCCGCACCTTACTATTCCTCACTGTTTCCCACTGTCACCGGAAACGGAAGTCCGTGTTAGAAGAATCAAATAATAAGTAAAAAATAATAAACCGAAAAATCGCGCTTGAAATAATTTTGGAAACCGATGCCTCATTCTTCTTATTTGATTCGAACAGCTAAATCAATTTAAAAAAATTCTATCTAATTTACGTGCAGCATTAAAATTTATTATATCAATTCGAGGCCAAGTATTTTCTAATAAATTGGAAAAAGTTACCATTTGATTTACGTGCAGCACTAATATTTATGATATCAATCGAAGGACAAGTAATTTATGTGTAACTCCAAATTTCAGCATTATAGAATTGTTCTCAGAAGCTTTTAAATCCAAAAAAATCACATGCAAGCTAGTCATTTCTTACTCTATGGTGGCAGAGACTTATACGAAAATCGATTCTTTTCAGACTTTCAGGAACTTCTGATATTATTCACAATATTCGACGTCGATTGGATCGACACAAATTATGTTTAAATATGAGTTAAAAGTACTTGTCCGGCCCATCACTATCCATTCAAATAAAAATCAATCATAAAAAAACGAAATTGTACGGCAGAATCCGGTTAAAAATTTATTGAAATGTGATTCATTATTAGTTTAATGTTCTTAATAACAGTATAGGTTAGTTATACGGAATGAAATTCGTTCGCTGGAATAAGTGAGAAGTAAAAGTTGCCATCATTGCAATACAAACGGGGAGTTATTTTTGGAAGCTTGAAAATATTTATTGTGCAAAATATTTTTTATTTATCGATGTACAATAACATCCCTTGTGCATTACAGAACAATTCGTTTCCATTCTTATTAAATTAGTGCAATTGAGGGAATATTACTTGAAAATAATTCTCTAAATTCCCTCTGCATGAATATTTGTGCGCCATCAGTTCTAGAAAAGCCGTGATTTTTCTTTGAATAAACAATTTTAATGGAAACTGATGGGCCGGACAAGTACTTTTAACTCATATTTAAACATAATTTGTATCAATCCAATCGACGTCGAATATTGTGAATAATATCAGAAGTTCCTGAAAGTCTGAAAAGAATCGATTTTCTTATAAGTCTCTGCCACCATAGAGTAAGAAATGACTAGCTTGCATGTGATTTTTTTGGATTTAAAAGCTTCTAAGAACAATTCTATAATGCTGAAATTTGGAGTTACACATAAATTACTTGTCCTTCGATTGATATCATAAATTTTAGTGCTGCACGTAAATCAAATGGTAACTTTTTCCAATTTATTAGAAAATACTTGGCCTCGAATGCATATAATAAATTTTAATCCTGCACGTAAATTAGATAGAATTTTTTTAAATTGATTGAGCTGTTCGAATCAAATAATGAGAATGAGGCATCGGTTTCCAAAATTATTTCAAGCGCGATTTTTCGGTTTATTATTTTTTACTTATTATTTGATTCTTCTAACACTTTAAAAAATAGATACAGATTAGTTTATTTTTTAAGATAATAGTTTTTCAAGAATTGTGAAATTTTTTTCGAATTGTTCTATATTTTTTTTTTATAAAATAATTTTTTTTACAATTTAAAAAAAAAGTTTTTTTCAAGTTTTTTTTTATGTATGAAATTATCAGCAAACGAGGGACCATCAATGTATTTGTCCCAACCTTTTTTTTCCTAGGGAAATTTTATGGTTTGATATCACGTCTTTTTTCTCAAAAGTTCCTTATTTATGTTCAGATTACCATAGGATTTTAGTTTAAATTTCTATGAAATATCTATGATTTTCGACTTATAACGTTGGTTTCCATGAAAAAAGACCGATTTTTCGTCAAAAATGTACTGGAAATATTTCGTCACAGGTCTGTTCTTGGACTTTGGCGAATTTTTTCCTTGTACTCTAAGATGTTTTGTCAATTAGGAACCCAAGAGCACGGTGGAAAGCGGGTTGAACGCCGAAATATGATTTTCAGTTTATAACGTTCGTTTCCACGAAAAAAGACCTATTTTACGTCAAAATTGTACTAGAAATATTTCGTCAGAGGTCTGTTTTTGGACTTTGGCGATTTTTTCCCGTGTACTCTAATATGTTTTGTCAATTAGGAAGCGAAAAGAACGGTCGGAAGCGTGTTGGAGGCCAGGATATGATTTTCGGCTTATAACGTTGGTTTCCACGAAAAAGACCTATTTTTCGTCAAAATTGTACTGAAAATATTTCGTCACAGGTCTTTCCTTGGACTTTGGCGATTTTTCCCTTGTACTCTAATATATTTTGTCAATTAGGAACCCAAGAGCACGGTGGAAAGTAGGTTGGAGGCCGAGATATGTTTTTCGGCTTTTAACTTTGGTTTTCACGAAAAAAGACCTATTTTTCGTCAGAATTGTACTGAAAATATTTCGCCACAGGTCTGTTTTTGGACTTTGGCGATTTTTTTCCTCGTACTCTAATATGTTTTGTCGATTAGGAACCTAAGAGCACGGTCGCAAGCGGGTTGGAGACCGGGATATGTTTTTCGGCTTGTAACTTTGGTTTCCACGAAAAAAGACCGATTTTTCGTCAAATTGTATTGAAAATATTTCGCCACAGGTCTGTTTTTGAACTTTAGCTATTTTTTTCCTTATACTCTAATATGTTTTGTCAATTAGGAACCCAAAAGTACGGTCACAAGCGGACTGGAGGCCAGGATATGATTTTCGGCTTATAACGTTGGTTTCAACGAAAAAAGATCTATTTTTGGTAAAAATTGTACTGGGAATATTTCGTCACAGGTCTGTTTTTGGCCTTTGGCGATTTTTTTCCTAGTACTCTAATATGTTTTGTCAATGAGGAACTAAAGAGCACGATGGAAAACAGGTTGCAGGCCAGGATATGATTTTCGGCTTATAACGTTGGTTTCCACGAAAAAAGACCTATTTATCGTCAAAATTGTACTGAAAATATTTCTATAGAGGTTTGTTCTTGGACTGTGGCCATTTTTTCCCGTGTACTCTAATATGTTTTGTCAATTAGGAACCCAAGAGCACGGTGGAAAGCGGATTGGAGGCCGAGATATGATTTTCGGCTTATAACATTGGTTCCCACGAAAGAAGACCTATTTTTCGTAAAAATTGTACTGGAAATATTTCGATAGAGGTTTATTCTTGGACTTTGGTGATTTTTCCCCTTGTTTTCTAATATGTTTTTTTCATTTCGAACTCAAGAGCATGGAGCAATGCGTGTTGCGGGCCGAGATATGATTTTTGGCTTATAACATTAGAAAAAAGAAAGAAAATGAGGAAAGATAGATCAAATTCGAGACACAACAAATCCAACAGAATTGGTCATTTTTAAATATCGCTTTTGCATTCTGAATCTAGACATTTTCGTGTCATCCAAAACGTGCCTCCGATGAAGTATCTTTCCAAAGTTTGCAAGTGGCCGCTGAGATCCAATTATCTACAGTTTGATAGTTGCTGAAAAAAGGCACCCGGAAACATTCATTATGTCAGAACTCAAAGAAGCAAAAAAAACTGAGCGTACTTAGTTCAACAGAGCATCGGAATTCAAAGACGTTTAGGTACATGCATTAGTTGTGGAGAAAAACACTTTCAGGAGAAATTAGAAATGAATTTAGAAATTTAAAAACTCAGAATAGAATTAAGAAAGAGAAAAATTTAGGAATTTAGAAAATCTGAAAACTTTGTGATAAACTTTCCAGATTACATGTTGCAATTGGAGTAAATAATTTGAATGATTGGCAATCACGCTGCGTTACAGAAATATTGAAAGTTTGGAGGTATTCGCTTCATAGCAGTAATACAACCTTCAATACCATTTGAAAAGAAATACTTTAAAACTTGCTGAACCAAGTTCCATTACATGTTACCATAATCAAAGATAGGGGGTGATACTTAGCACACATATTTATGCACAGAAATTTCAGAGTTTACAGGTATCTGCTGCGATTCAATGTATCTGCGTGATAAGTTTTGAAGACAGCAATTTCAAATCTCTCCATAAATGAGCAACTGAAGACTTTTGCGATGAGTTTTTCACTTCATTTATATGTTACAGTTAGAGTGAAAAAGTAAAATGAGTGGAACGGTATATCATTTTTATAATTTGCAGATTTTTGCTGTATTTCAATAATCCAAATCTATAGTATTATAGAGAAAAGTTGGCAAAAGTCATGATGTTATGTTGAAATGACATAGCGAACATTGCATTCAGAAATTCTGTATGTTTTCATGGATGTTGGCAGGCATGATATTTGATCGCATCCAAAACTGAGCAACTGTAGACTCATCGTAATGAATCTTTTCACTAATAATTCCACATTTGCAGTTTGCAAAGTGGGAATACTCAACATACATGTCATTTCATAAATTCTGTTATCAAAATTTGTGTTTGCCCATCGCATTCCGAAGATACGACTTTTGATATCATCAGCAAAAACAGCATCCAAAGGCTTTCTGGAACAAGTTTCCAAATTCATCATTGGACAGATCAAGTGGGCAAAGAATAACTACATTTATAATGAAACCAGAAATTTTTCCAAAAATCTGATGTACAAAATGTGCAATCAAAGATCATGGTTAGAAACCTCTCGAATCATGTTACCTCAATCAGCATGAAGAAGTAGTAGAAAATCAGAGGACACATTTCAGGCAACGAATTAATACTATTTTTCGACCCGCTGCAAACCGATGGGGTGAAAACAAGGATCGGAGAGGGCAGAGCCAAACTTAATATCAAGCAAAATATAGGAATGTTTAGAAATAATTATGACACAAGAAATAAATTAGAAAACATTTATTCAATTAAAGTTTCTAACATCATACCAACAGTTCCGTGTGTTTTTCTTTTAATAAATATTAACCATAATATTTCAGATATAGCGAAAAGAAAATTTGACATTATAGACGTTGACGAACGTTTTTCCTCACAACTTCCAGTCCTATTTTTGGCAAACTGATTTGCCTTATTTATATTATTTACTAACTATGCGAACGTTTGTTACTTTATCCCGCACTTCGTAATGTCAAACCCCGGCCGGTTAGTTACCACACAGCTATCAAAGGTATATATAACCTATATTTACACATGATTTATAATCACGCAATTTACGATATATTTACACTGGGCAATATTCCTCGCACTCTGGTTTAATTGAAGAATTATTTCAGTTGACACTTATTTCCAATCGAACGAAATAATGAAATCTTGGAAAGTTTCGTTGACATATGCATCGCGCATTTTCAAGAGACCCGGTAGAGTCTCGGGACAAGTACATTGACAGCCCTGTCGTCTGCTGGCCCGAGGCTCGCCGAGTATACTTTCTCTGAATAAAAAGATTCGCGGTGGTGGGGGTAAAACTGGCATATCATTTTCTAAAATTTCAGAGCTCAGGAGATGATTTATAAATCAAAAACTGGTTTGGAGACTAATTTTCAAAATCCCTTTCGAATGAGCACGAAACCAACACGATCGGTAGCGTAAATGCTGAGAAAAAACTTTGCACAGGCTCAAGAATATGCAAAAGTTACTAACACATTTATGGATTAGCCGTGTCTGTACAGAACACCATCAAAGGCCTCTTGATGCCAGCTATAACCCATTTCTATGGAAGCTCGAGTCCCGGGATCCCGGTTACAGAAATAATGAGTTGTGATTGGTCAGGATACTCGCCGTACCGTTCCAGCGGAATAAAGTTTATGAATATATACCTATTCGCGACCGTAAACGAATCAGTCGCCATCTGGTGGTGCAAGTAGTAACCTTCGGAAAGGTGATATTTTCGATCGAATACATGTCATGATGATTAAAAAATAGCGAATTATGGTGAATACGCGGAAAAGATGTTTAATTCGGGGCTGCAAAAATATATATAAATGGAATATCATTTCATTATTTTCCAAAAAACGAAGAAATTAAACGAAAGTGGTGTAAAGTGTGCAAAATAAAAATAACAAACATAACCCCATACTCCGGTATATGCAGTACACACTTCACCGAGGGCGATTATTTTCCAAGAAGTAAGTTGAAATAAAGGACTTTATGTTTTGATTAAATATCAGATACTGAATAAAATTGAATACTTGTAAAATGAAAATATCCAATATCTTTCCAGGTGAAAATAAGAGACCATCGCTGCGACCTTGGGCTGTCCCGAGCCAAAATTTGCCCCAAAAATGTTTTCTACCTCCAACGGATGTTGATAAATTAAAAATTAACCTAGCAAGAAAACAACGAGCAGACAGACGAATAAAAAGGTATTTTTCTTATACATAAAATTATTATCATAATAGAGCAAATTTCAGATACTGGTGAGGTACTCTTATTATTCAATTAAATATATTTAGTCTTAGGAATGACGCAAGCTCTGGGAATGATGAAATGGAAAAAGAAAACGGAGTTGATCCTGTAGCACAAAGGGATGTATCAGAAACCTGCAAAGTACCAGAGCTTAGCAACAAGGATGAATACATTGCAAGCATTAGTGTGAGTGAAGATTGTCAGTGTGGTGAAACAGTTGATATTCAAGAAAGAGAAAAAGTGGCAGCTCTAGCGTTATTAGAATTAAGAGATTTGGAAACTGCCATCATTTCAAAAAAAGTATTGCTTTTTGATAAAAGCGTACAAGTGTGTAGTAGTGCCATTACTAACAATCGAATCACACTGTTGAATCTCATAAAAACTGATGAAGAATTATCGGCTTTCACCTGAATTCGATTAGGTCTTATTGACAGCATAGTAACAGCAATTAAAATCTCTGTGCCACGTTCAAAGAATTTGCTTAACATTGAAGATAGAGTCGTTTTAACTCTTTGCAAATTAAGACTTGGTTTAAGTTTTTTATGTCTATCGGTACTTTTCAACATTAGTGAATCGACAAGTTGCAAGTACTTTTATGGTACTTTGCCAATGTTAGCGTCAATTCCTAAAGAAGCTATTTATTGGCCAGACAAAGAGGAAATCCTATCGAATCTACCTAAGTGTTTTGAAGAATTTAAAGACACCAGAATAATTCTTGATTGTACAGAAGTTCCTGTACAAAAACCAAATTGCTTAAAATGTAGGCTTCGTTTATATTCGCATTATAAAGGTCTGGAAACCGTGAAAGTAATGATCGGGATTGCGCCGTCTGGACAGATAACATATTTGAGTGATACCTATGGAGGGCGAGCATCAGATAAAGCAATTTTTAATCAAAGCGGACTAATCGAAAAATTAACTCCTCGACTTGATGCTATAATGGCAGATAAAGGATTTTTAATTGAAAATGAATGTATTGAGAAACGCATTAAATTTTGGTGTCCACCAAGATTAGGAAAACATAAGCAATTTACTGCAGAAGATTTCTGGAAGACAAAAAAGATTGCAGCAGCACGAGTTCATATAGAGCGGACAATACAAAGACTAAAGATCTTTAAAATTCTGCAGAATAGAATCACCTGGAACTTAATGCCGCACATGGATGAAATTTTTACAGTAATTGCGGGTTTAGTCAATTTAAGTCCGTCTATTTTGAACGAAGACAAATTTTTGTAATTTTGCCTGATTTTTATTCAACAAATTGTACAAAATGTTAAGAAATGTATTCATTAATATTATCAAATGCACTTTATTATATTTTATATAATAAATCTTAATCAACTATATTGCGTATGTTATTTCAATTTTTTTTTCTTAAATAACTTTATAACAAAAAACACATATCGTTCAACGAATTTTTTTAAATCTTATCTAAAAATACTTATTCTTTCACATTTTAAAGCTTTATCATTGCTTATATGTTTTATTGTTTAGCATTGGGAATAGTTTTCAAATACTTTATGTACTATCACGCAAATTTCCACCTCTTTTTTTCTTTCAGTTCTACTGCATGGCTACTATATTATTGTTAATTTCCCTTTCAGTATTTTTGAATTTTAAATTCTCGTTGATTTCATTATCAGTTTCGAGAGCCAATCGTGGAAGAAGATACGCTAAATAAATATACTGTAGCCGACACAGATAGTCATTAACAATTGAGGGTTCAAAATTGATCGTTAAAATAGTGCAATCATCATTACGTGCGCAATAAATAACAAAATCACACAATTTCAATCCCGATACAAACATACCCAATTGTATTTGACAAAAATAAGTATGTTTCTGCTTTAAAACAAGATTTTCACCATCGAGTTTTAAATAAGGAAGAACCAACAAACAATCAAGTCCAGAGGTCTTTTCTAATTTGACAGGACTTTTGATTTCAATCAACCGTTCGTCTTCGATGATTCCATCTGCGCTGTAAGCCTACCATGGAATAATTGGATTTATCAGCAGTCCAAGTCTTGTTATTTTTTGTGTCTTAATTTTTCATAAGCGGCAATAGCTTTTTCTTCATACTTTAATCCATGTCGAGTAGCCGCTGTGCCTTTAAAAGTGGGATTCAAGTGATTTTTAATTTTTTTATCCCAGTCTGGGGATTTGTTTTTGCAATAAGTGTACATGCTGTTATGCCCGTACATCGCACTCCTAAAATAAAGAGTATATAAATTAAGCGTTCTCAGCATAAATGCATCGACGGCGAAATATCGACGTTCCCGAACGAGCGCATCGACCCTCGATGTCATCACCGAAACTTCGAGAAAGAATATCACGCCATATTGTCGCGAGAGGGGGAAAAACCCCCAAGTCTATAAATTTACCAACTAACCAAAATTCGACAGTCTTTGACGAGAATTGTAACGATCGGTCTCGAGGCAATAAAACCTCGAATTTGTAACTTCTTAAATAAACTTATTGTTAACTTGTTGTAAAAGTATCGAGTTGGAGTTCAGCTCTTTTGGCCTAAATCCCTTAAATACTCGTCCTTGATAACTCGTCCCTTCGCGACGGTCTTCGCGGACACAACAATGCCGTAGGCTACACTACCAGTGATTCTTTTCCTTCTTTCATTCTTCCAAATTTCGTTCTGCTGATCCACTGTTTTGCTACACACATCCAAACTGTTTTCAAACGTGATGGATATTTCCTGCTTGTAAAACAATTGAACGGAAGGTTGCAAATCTTCAAATAGGACATCTATTCTTTCATCCGTACAAGTCAGTGAATACAGAATGCTGTCCGATTTCAGCGCACTGCTTATTTCCAGTTTTAATATTTTTGCAGCAACTTTGTGGCAATCATTGATAACAGTTAATTCCTGTTCAACTGATTCATCGCACCAGTTTGTTCTGTTTTGCTTAACTGTACTGCGTCGCTTCAACATTTGTAAGGCACTGTTCGGAGCTCCTGAAATTAGAAACATTTTATATCAACATTTGCATAGTACAAATTTTTATAAAGTTAAGCATGTGAATATTTTTCATAACAAATTCACCTTTTGGAAGAATGTCTAGAATATTGATCTTCGCGGATACTTTGAAATCATTTGCTGCCTTAGCAAAATGACAAAATTGTCGCAGAAGTATTGGAGTGTACAACGCTTCGGTGTCATTTTTCAATTTGCCCCATGTTTGTTTGATATCGGTGCAACTTAAGTCCTCCAGAGAAGTTTCGCTGTTTCTGATGTCAGAAAAACCCACGAAAAACTCACGAAAAATCATGGAAAAAAACATTTGATCTATCTCTATTTCAAATTTAATCATCTACTGTTTTTTCTGATTTGAGGTTAATACTTACCTATTCAAACACATGAGAATTGCGACTCCGTGTTTACATTTTCCTTTGACTCCTGCAGGACAAGAACACTGTCCGGTTATCTTTTTTTCAATTTTATTAATAATAAAATTAAGTTCGTGCGGCATAGATTTGACGATACTTGATTGCAAGCATAGCGCAAAGATATGCAATTTTTCGGCGGTTTTACCTAATATTCCGCATAATGAAATATGGTTCGCGTTGAGGACACGTTCGCCCTCAACGTATGCACGTTCTCCAGATCCGACAAAATTAGTCATTTGACTAAAATCAATTATTTTTCTATTATTCTCTAGTACTTCCATTGTCACAGCCCAACTCCTTCACCTTTCCGTTCAAAACTGACAGCTCGAAGTGCTGCCATCTCTAGGATTTAACAGACGCAAATATATACAATCCCATCAGTCAGCTGTCAGCTTTTGATGTTATAATAATCGGATTTCCGACATTACGAAGTGCGGGGTGAAAAAAAAATATTTTTCATCTAATCAAGTGTTCAATATGTAACTTTTAAATTCATTCCTGAATTCTCCTGAAATTGTTTTTCTCCAAAACCAATGCAGATACCTTAAACGTCTTTGAATTCGGTTGCTCTGTTGAATTAAGAACGCTCAGTTTTTTTCGCTTCTTTGAGTTCTGACATAATAAATGTTTCCGGGTGCCTTTTTTCAGCAACTATCAAACTGTAGATAATTGGATCTCAGCGGCCACTTGCAAACTTCGGAAATATATTTAATCGGGGGCACGTTTTGAATGACACGAAAATGTCTAGATTCAGAATGCAAAAGCAACATTTAAAAAGGGCCAATTCTGTTGGATTTGTTGTGTCTTGAATTTGATCTATCTTTCCTCTTTTCCTTTCTTTTTCCTAACGTTATCAGCCGAAAATCATATCTCGGCCCGCAACACGCAATGCTCCATGCTCTTGAGTTCCCAATGGACGAAACATATTAGAAGACAAGGAGAAAAATCACCAAAGTCCAAGAATAAACCTCTATCGAAATATTTTCAGTACAATTTCGACGAAAAATAGGTCTTTTTTCGTGAAAACCAACGTTATACGCCGAAAATTATAAACAATTCGTAGAAATTTAAACTAAAATTTTATAGTCATCTGAACATAAATAAGGATCTTTTGAGAAAAAAGACGTGATATCAAACCATAAACTTCCCCTAGGGAAAAAAAAGGTTGGGACAAGTACATTGATGGTCCTTCGTTTGCTGATAATTCCACCCATAAAAAAAACTTCGAACAAAATTTTTTTTTAATTGTAAAAAAAATTATTTCATAAAAAAAAATACAGAACAATTCGAAAAAAATTTTACAAATCTTGAAAAAACGTTATATTAAAAAAAAACTAATCTGCATCTATTTTTTAAAGTGTCAAAAGAATCAAATAACAAGTAAAAAATAATAAACCGAAAAATCGCCCTTGAAATTATTTTGGAAACCGATGCCTCATTCTTCTTATTTTATTCGAACAGCTAAATCAACTGAAAAAAACTCCATCTAATTTACGTGCGGCATTAAAATTTATTATATTAATTCGAGGCCAAATATTTTCTAATGAATTGAAAAAAGTTACCATTTGAATTACGTGCAGCATTAAAATTTATGATATCAATCGGTGGACAAGTATTTTATTAGTAACTCCAAATTTTGACATTATTAAATTCTTCTAACAAGGAAAGGTTCTCTGCTGACGTCCTTCGATTTTGATGAAATTTAAATATGTTATTCTACATCAAAATCTAAAAGACACGTATTTTTTTTTATCGGCGGAAAAACGTTTCTAGGGGTTGAAATCACCCTTCAAAGTTGAGACCTCCGAGGGGTACTTTTCAGGTTTCACCTATTTTCACCTGAGATAATAGAATGCACCCAAATGGATAATTATCTTAATGATAAACGATGAAAAATGCAACTGGTTTCATATCGGAGGGTTGCATAGGAAAAAAGTTATAGGGGTTGAAATTCACAAAATCGTTATAACAAAAAAAGTATTGCACCTATCTCGATGAACTTAATTACATTTCGAAGAGGGCAAAAAAATAGTAGATACGGGTTTTTGCGTTTTTCTCGCAAATCAAGTTAAGGGGGTGACTTACCCCTATATATGTTTACATCAAATCTCAATAAAACGGCAGTAATTTTTTGTTTTCCTTATTTCCTCTGGTCGCGATACGTTTTTCCTTATTGATAATTCTGACTGATTTATATTTGGCAATGAGATAACACAGGCATACGATGAGAGCTTACACATATTCGTTTCGGTAGATAAGACCAAGATTTGGGATGACGCATAGAAAAATTGCGTAGTCAAGTAAAAAAAAAAGAGAGCGTACAATATGCTTATATCTTTTATTGATAATATGTCAACAGCAATAAATAGAAGCGAATATATAATCGTATGCTCTATTAGCCGTTGTAAGTACTGCAGTAATGATAGTCATCGAAAAAGTGTTTAAAACATAGCGACTTTTTACACCAGGAACAGCGAACAATAGCAAAATTTTCACATCCTGGAACTTCACAATGTGAGTTGCAAGAATCTCCAAATGCAAAGTCTACAGGATTTTCAAAATTGGCTGGTTTTTCTTCAATATAACCACTTTTGTACCAAGAATATTTGAAAAGATCGATATAACGTGGTGACGACAGTTGGTTATGAACGAGTGACTGCAGCTTTATGATATTATTTCTCAAATGCAAATCAATATTATAATTCATCAATAGACAAGTATCAGAAAAATGTCTAACAAAATTTTTCCATACTCGGAATCCAAAAACATCGAGGGGTTGGATTTTTCCGGTAGTTCCTTTAGGTATAATCATTACTTTGACATCTCTATTTGAAGGTTTTACATCAAGTACAGCTTGGGGGCAGTGTCCAGTCCAAGAATCAATCAGTAATAAAGATTTTGAACCAATTTTCGGGAAAAACACATGCTGCAACCAAATTTTGAAATGATCTGAAATTAGAAAAACGTATTTTTTTCATTCGAAAAAATATCTATACACAAACAGTGGGTGTAATTTATACCTGAAGTAAGCTTCCCAGACTTGGATACTTCTATGTACACATTATCTGGTCTGAAAAGCGTTTTCTCCACTATTGGACCAATCTTGCCGGTTGGTTCTTTTAAAACCAAAAATAGAGGAGATAGCAGTTTGCCGTCAGCTGATATAGTCGGCTGAATCGTATAACTGTGGGTCGTAGATGAGACTGATTGTACAAGACATTGTACTTGCTTTTCTCCTTCGATTGCTAAAGTTCTTCCGGAATGCATTTCTAGCTGGAAGCCACTCTGATCTGCGTTGAATGTATTTGACAATTTGTATGTTGCAATATTTTGCTTTACGTCAAAGACAAATTTTTGAATTTGTTGTTCCAAGATTTCTCCATCTTCAATTGTTTTGGATGTAATGAACTTATTAATTTTTCTCGATACGATACGATGAGCCGCTTTAAATGATTTTATCCACTTAGGAGATGCTTTGAAACGAAAATCAGAATGCCCTATTTCTTTTTGAGCATGTAAGGCCCATTTTTTCAAATCGGAATCGTGCACTATTAAACCAGCATCCACAGCAGCTTTGAAATTTTCCAAAGTGTAACTACAAATTCGTGCTAATTTTTCTTTGTACGTCCCACCCTTGTTCAAATTGTGTGCCCACCGCTGCAACTGTCGTATAGATTGCACTCTCTTGAACTTTTGTTTAACACTGCCCAGGCTTAAATTTCCTTTCTTCCCGCTGCGCCAATACTGAACGGCCCTTAATTTGTACTCGTAAGATAAATCTTCGTCATCACGAGTGCATGTATCAGGCGGAAGTTCTGGTTCATGCAAGGCGTTTGCCCACTCCTTATCTTCAACAATTTCCATTTCCCAATCCTTGAACGGTTCTTCAAAATCCAAAGAATTTTCTTCTACCATTTCAAAACCACTGTATTCGTTCATTGCAGTCAACAAAATATTTTCAAAGTTTTCTTTCAACTGTATTTCATCGTTATTCACTGGCGAATCCGGTAAATGCATGACTTCAAAAGTTGCGAGAAGCATTCTAATAACGTTCAAAGGATTTATCTTCATTTTGATTAATTTTTCTTCGTTTTAAATAGTCTCGAATTGTAAGGCACTTCTTTCGTGTAGAATAAAAATAACCGACTGTGGTGAATATATTCCGCGATCGCAGTTTTATCACTGCTTCTGCGTCGTATTTCAAATCTAATTTTGGGAGCGAGTCACAGACTGAACAGAGATGACTTCCAAATAACACCGTCAAGTAAAGGGACGGGGGGGGGGGGGGGAGTTGATGATAACTTGAATTGATGATAACTATAGAAATGTGTCAATATTTACCGAATTTTTGTGAAAAACATAAGGAATAGATATTTTTGGAATTTGTCTTGGGAGTTATTCAATATTAACTAATAAAAAAAATTGTTATCTGTAGAAGTTATCCCATCAGTAATTTTTGGCGGGAAAAAGTGAATTCTTTCAAACTATGGATGTGATAGAATTTTCAACCGAAAAATTTGATGTTCTCGCATTTTTCTTGCTCAATTAGGTAAAATCCATTGTTTAAATAAATTTTGAATAGAATCTTCTAAGTATAACTAGAAGAGTCAGATTGCTTCAAATGATAAATAAACCATAAGGATTGGACGCATACTTTAGGTTCTATAACTTTCACTAGTTATGAAAATGTAATTTCGAGAAAAATCTATCCATCATTTAAGATGTAAATATTGAAAATGTGAAGGAAAAACGTATCACGACCAGAAGAAATAAGGAAAACAAAAAATTACTGCCGTTTTATTGAGATTTGGTGTAAACATATATAGGGGTAGTTCACCCCCTTAACTTGATTTGCGAGAAAAACGCAAAAACCCGTATCTACTATTTTTTTGCCCTCTTCGAAATGGAATTAAGTTCATCGAGATAGGTGCAATACTTTTTTTGTTATAACGATTTTGTGAATTTCAACCCCTATAACTTTTTTCCTATGCAACCCTCCGATATAAAACCAGTGGCATTTTTCATCGTTTATCATTAAGATAATTATCCATTTGGGTGCATTCTATTATCTCAGGTGAAAATAGGTGAAACCTGAAAAGTACCCCTCGGAGGTCTCAACTTTGAAGGGTGATTTCAACCCCTAGAAACGTTTTTCCGCCGATAAAAAAAAATACGTGTCTTTTAGATTTTGATGTAGAATAACATATTTAAATTTCATCAAAATCGAAGAACGTCAGCAGAGAACCTTTCCAAGAAGCTTTTAAATCCAAAAAAATCACATGAAAGCTAGTCATATGTTACTATATGTTGGCAGAGATTTATAAGAAAATCGATTCTTCTCAGACTTTCAGGATCCTCTGGTATTATTCACAAAATTCGACGTCGATTGGATCGATACAAATTATGTTTAAATATGTGTTAAAAGTACTTGTAAGGCCCATCACTATTTATTCAATAAAGAATCAATCGTAAAAAAACGAAATGGCACGGCAGAATCTCGTTAAAAGTTTGTTGAAATGCGATTCATTATTAATTTAATGTTCTTAATAATAGTATAGGTTAGTTCTTATTCCGAATGGAACTCGTTCGCTGGAAGAATAAGTGGGAAGTAAAAATTGCCGTCATCGAATGTAAACTGCAGAGTTATTTTGGAAGCTTGAACATATACATTATGTACAATTTTTTTCATTTATCGACGCACAATAATATCCCTTCTATATTGCGGAATAATTTGTTTCCGTTTTTTTCAAGAGACTCGGTAGAGTCTCGGGACAAGTACATTGACAGCCCTGTCGTCTGCTGGCCCGAGGCTCTCGTCGAGTTCAAGAGACTCGGTAGAGTCTCGGGACAAGTACATTGACAGCCCTGTCGTCTGCTGGCCCGAGGCTCTCGCCGAGTATACTTTCTCTGAATAAAACGATTCGCCGTGGTGGGGGTAAAATTGGCAAGTGATTTTTTTGAATTACCGAAGTTATGAGTCATCTGAGGCTTTGAAAATTGAACTTTCAGCTAATTAAGAAATTCTCTTTCGATTGCGCCCAAAATCAACACGATCGGTGGCGTAATTGCTGAGAAAAAACTTTGCATGGGCTCAAGATTATGCAAAAGTTACTGACACATCACGAGTTCGACGTATACGTATACGCGTTTTGACGTAGTTAGTGGTAGTAGAGTTGTTGCCTCTACGCATTCTGATTGGCTCACGATGTCGGCTCCTCCAGCTGCTAGGCCGACCGCGGGTGAGGCTCAAGTGTTAGAAGGCCTAAAATAGCGAACAGGCATTCTGTATATCTATATATGCGTTATACAGAATGCCTGTTCGCCATTTTAGGCCTTCTAATTTTTGAGTCTTACCCCGACCGCGCTCAGACTCCGTAAATATTATATATATATATAAACCATGTGTCAGTTTTCGATCATCCCATAAACGAACGGAGTTTTGTCATCATGGAATGCGTGTGGAATATATAAAAAAAACTTTCGTCATCTAACGAAGTGCATAGTACTAAAACCTGTGGAATGCTAAACTAAACCGGTATAAAAGCAGTCGCGTAAATGTAGTCTGGTGTGTGAAAAAGAATAAAATAAAAAAATACGCGGTGCATGTCGACGAAACTTTTTAAGATTTCATTAATTCATTTGACTGAAAATAAGTTTATCATTTATATCATTTGTGAATATAGGTTATAAGATATCAATACATCGATACGCACATCCGAAACCACCCGAGACTTGTTTTCATACTGAACCTCATTTTGACAGGTGAGGTTATGATCCCCAAAGTGCTGTTGTGTGCGGACTCTAATTAATAAATGAAAATGGTTAGTGAAAATTGGTTAATGTATATTTTGTTAAAACTTGTGGTATACTAAACCGGTATAAAAGCGGCCGCGTAAATGTAGACTGTGATCTGTGTGTGCAAATAAAACATATAAAAAAATGCGCGATTCATATATATGTCAACGAAACTTTTCAAGATTTCATTATTTCGTTCGATTGGAAATAAGAGTCAACTGAGATAATCTTTCAATTAAACCAGAGTTCGCGGAATATTGTCCAGTGTAAATATATCATCAGTTGCGTGATTACATATCATGTGTAATAATGTAGGTCATATATACGAGTTCCCTTTGATAGCTGTGTGGTAACGAACCGGCCGGGGTTTGACGTTACGAAGTGTGGGACAAATGTAGCAAACGTTCGCATAGTTAGTGAATAATATAAATAAGGCAAATCAGTTTATCAAAAATAGGTCTGGAAGTTGTAAGAAAAAATGTTCGTCAACCTATAACGTCAAATTTTCTTTTTGTGATCGGAAATATTATGGTTGATAATTAATAAAACAAGAACACACGGAACTGTTAGTGTATAATGTGAGAAACTCCAATCGAATAAATGTTTTCTAATTTATTTCGTGTGTCATCATTATTTTTGAATATTCCACATATTTTGCTTCCTATTGAGTTTGGCTCTGCTCTTTCCGATCCTTGTTTTGACTCCATCGGTTTGCAGCGGATCGATACATAGTATTAAATGGTTGCCTAATATGTGTCCTATAATTTTCTACTATTTCTTCATGCTGATTGTGGTAACATGATTCAAGTGGTTTCCGACTATGATCATCAATCGCACATTTTGTATATCAGATTCTTAAAACAGTTTCTGGTGTTGATATAAGTGTTGTTATACTTTTTCCACCTGGTCTGTCGAGTAATAAATTTTGAAACTTCTTCCAAAAAGTCTTTGGATGCTTATTTTGCTGATGATATGAAAAGTCGTATATTGGGAATGCTGTATGCAAACACAAATTTTGATAACAAAACTTATGGAATGACATGTATGTTGAGTATTTCCACTTTGCAAACTACAAATATGGAATTATTATAAAAAAAAATTCATTCGAATAAGTCTACTGTTGCTCAGTTTTGGATGCGATCAAATATAATGCCAACCAACATCCCCAGAAACTTACAGAATTGCTGAATGCAATGTGCGCTATGTCATTTTAATGTAACATCATGACTTTTGACAACTTTTCATTATAATGCTGTAAATTCGGATCATTGAAATACTGCAAAAATCTGCAAACTATACAATTTAAATACTGTGCCATTCATTTTACATTTTGACTCTAACTGTAACATATATATGAAGTAAAAAATTGATTATAAAAGTCTTCAGTTGCTCATTTATGGATAGATTTGAAATTGCTGTCTTTGAAGCTCATTGCGCAGATACATTGACTCTGAAATTTCTGTGGATAAATATATATGCGACGGATCACCCCTTATCTTTGATTATGGTAATATGTAATGGAACTTGGTTCGGCAAGGTTTTAAGTGTTCCTTTTCAAATAGTATTGAAGTTTGTATGACTGATACACAGCGAATACTTCCAAACTTTGATATTTCTGTGTTGCAGCATGTGTGCCAATCATTCAAATCATTTACTCCAACCGTATCATGTAATCTAGAAAATTTATCACAAAAGTCTTCCGCTTTTCTAAATAAAAAACAAATCAAAAACGAAGTTAATGCATGTGTTAATATTAAGGAACAGTAATTCCCGAGAAAATAATTTTCCTTCGAATCACTCTTGTCAAAATGAAACGAAAATGAAAGATGAAGTTGATTAATCTATTTATATTATATGGAGTCATAATTCACAACAAAATCATTTTTCTCCAAATTCCAGGAATCCACGTGTCGTACTCGACTCGTGATATTTATCAAAATGTGTACGTGACTATAGAAAAAAAAACATTTCATGGCTGAGTAGGTTCGAAAATTTCTAGTAATGTGCCTGATTATTTCTCATTTTCATTGGTTCTTACCGAATGGTATGTGTTCACTGAAGAAAATGAGAAGTGGATATTGCTATATGAACTTGCGAACAATCAAGTTCAAATTACTTGCAGATATTATTTTTATTTCTATCCATTTTATTATATTTGTCATTATAGAACAGTCCTGATTTGTTTTCGAATGAGCAATTTGAATAAAAAGTGATGGGCCGGACAAGTACGTTTAAGACGTATTTGAACATAATTTGTACCGATCCAATCGAAGTTGAATGTTGTGAATAATACCAGGAGATCGTGAAAGTCGGAGGGGAATCGATTCTTTAAAGTGTGTACCTTATTGAAGTAACGAATGATTTTCATGTGAATTTTTAATGATTTTATTTTCATTCATTTTTTAGTAATTTTGATAAAACGTTGTGAGCCCGACAAGGATTCTCAACGCTCATTTGTCGCCGGAGATTATATTTCGAATAACTGATAAATACTTGACCTCGAATTGATATAATACATTTTAGTACTGCACGTAACTTCCGTTATGACTTTTTTTCATTAACTTTTTTCTTGAAAATAATTATCATGAATTTCAATTAAAGTTTCCGATTTGTTGGATAAATATCCCAAATTATCAATAAAAACTTGGCCTCCAATTGATATCATACATTTTTATACTGCATGTAACTTGGATAGTACATTTTTCCAATTGTCCAATATTTATGAATTTTTTCGAAAATTTTTTATTTTTCTTTACAGAATTTTTTTCGATTATTTTTTATTTTTGTTGAATTTTTTTGAACTTTTCAATTTTTCGTTTATTATTTCTATAGAATTTTTTTCCTGGTTCTCAGTCTTTTTTCTATGTCATCCAGAAACAAGAGACCATCAATGTATATTAAATTAGTGCAATTAAGTAAAAATTACTTGAAGATAATTCTCTCAATTCCCTCTGCATGAATACTTGTGATCCATTAGTTCTAGACAAGCCCTGACTTTTATTTGGATAAACAATTTAAACGGAAAGTGATGGGGCGAACAAGTACTTTTAACACATATTTAAACATAATTTGTATCGATCCAATCGACGTCGAATTTTGTGAATAATACCAGAGGATCCTGAAAGTCTGAGACGAATCGATTTTCTTATAAGTCTCTGCCACCATATAGTACCATTCTGTAAAGAAAAATAAAAAAATTTCAAAAAAATTCATAAATATTGAAGACATTGAAAAATGTACTATCCAAGTTACATGTAGTATAAAAATGTATGATATCAATTGGAGGCCAAGTTTTTATTGATAATTTGGAATATTTATCGAACAAATTGGAAACTTTAATGAAATTCATGATAATTATTTTCAAGAAAAAAGTTAATGAAACAAAAGTCATAACGGAGGTTACGTGCAGTACTAAAATGTATTATATAAATTCGAGGTCAAGTATTTATCAGTTATTCGAAATATAATCTCCGGCGACAAATGAGCGTTGAGAATCCTTGTCGGGCTCACAACGTTTTATCAAAATTACTAAAAAATTAATGGAAATAAAATCATTAAAAATTCACATGAAAGTCATTCGTTACTTCAACAAGGTACACACTTTAAAGAATCGATTCCCCTCCGACTTTCAGGATCCCCTGGTATTATTCACAACATTCAACTTCGATTGGATCGGTACAAATTATGTTCAAATACGTCTTAAACGTACTTGTCCGGCCCATCACTTTTTATTCAAATTGCTCATTCGAAAACAAATCATGGCTGTTCTATAATGACAAATATAATAAAATGGATAAAAATAAAAATAATATCTCCAAGTAATTTGAACTTGATTGTTCGCAAGTTCGTATAGCAATATCCACTTCTCATTTTCTTCAGTGAACACATACCATTCGGTAAGAACCAATGAAAATGAGAAATAATCAGGCGCATTACTAGATATTTTCGAACCTACTCAGCCATGCAATGTTTTTTTATCTATAGTCACGTACACATTTTGATAAATATCACTAGTCGAGTACGACACGTGGATTCCTGGAATTTGTAGAAAAATGATTTTGTTGTGAATTATGACTCCATATAATATGAATAGATTAATCAACTTCATCTTTCATTTTCGTTTCATTTTGACAAGAGTGATTCGAAGGAAAATTATTTTCTCGGGAATTACTGTTCCTTAATATTAACGCATGCATTAACTTCGTTTTTGATTTGTTTTCGAATGAGCAATTTGAATAAAAAGTGATGGGCCGGACAAGTACGTTTAAGACGTATTTGAACATAATTTGTACCGATCCAATCGAAGTTGAATGTTGTGAATAATACCAGGGGATCCTGAAAGTCGGAGGGGAATCGATTCTTTAAAGTGTGTACCTTGTTGAAGTAACGAATGACTTTCATGTAAATTTTTAATGATTTTATTTCCATTAATTTTTTAGTAATTTTGATAAAACGTTGTGAGCCCGACAAGCATTCTCAACGCTCATTTGTCGCCGGAGATTATATTTCGAATAACTGATAAATACTTGATCTCGAATTGATATAATACATTTTAGTACTGCACGTAACTTCCGTTATGACTTTTTTTTCATTAACTTTTTTCGTGAAAATAATTATCATGAATTTCATTAAAGTTTCCAATTTGTTGGATAAATATTGCAAATTATCAATAAAAACTTGGCCTCCAATTGATATCATACATTTTTATACTACATGTAACTTGGATAGTACATTTTTCAATGTCTTCAATATTTATGAATTTTTTTGAAATTTTTTTATTTTTCTTTACAGAATTTTTTCGATTGTTTTTTATTTTTGTTGAATTTTTTTGAACTTTTCAATTTTTCGTTTATTATTTTTATAGAATTTTTTTCCTGGTTCTAAATCTTTTTTCTATGTCATCCAGAAACAAGAGACCATCAATGTACTTGTCCTAACCTTTTTTTCCCTAGGGGAAGTTTATGGTTTGATATCACGCCTTTTTTCTCAAAAGTTCCTCATTTATGTTATGACGGTTATAGGATTTTAGTATAAATTTCTATGAATTATTTGCTTAGTACATTTTTATAGATTCCATTCTCATACGAACATTTTTTATGGGATAATCTTTTTCATGAAATTATCAGCAAATAAGGGACCTTCAATGTACTTTTCCCAATCTTATTTTCCCTATGTATGATGTCCGGCTTATAAAGTTGGTTTCCACCATGAAAGACCAATTTTTCGTAAAAATTGTAGTGAAAATATTTCGTCACAAGTCTGCTCTTGAACTTTGGCGATTTTTTTCCTTATACTCTAATATGTTATGCCTATTAGGAACTCAACAGCATGGAGGAATCCAGGATGAGGCCCGCGAAATGAATTTCGGTTTATAATGTTTGTTTCCACGTAAAAGACCAATTTTTCTTCAAAATTGTACTGAAAATATTTCGGCACTGGTTTGGTCTTGGACTTTGGTGATTTTTCTCCTTGTCTTCTAATATGTTTTGTCTATTGGGAATCCAAGAGCATGAAGAAATGCGTGTTGTGGGCCATAATATGATTTTCGGCTTATAACGTTGGTTTCCACGAAATAAGATCTATTTTTCGTTAAAATTGTACTGGAAATATTTCGTCACAGGTCTGTTTTTGGACTTTGGCGATTTTTTTCCTTGTACTCTAATATATTTCGTCTATTTGGAACCCAAGAGCATGGGGAAAAGTGTGTTGCGGGCCGAAATATGATTTTCGGCCTATAACGTTGGTTTCCACGAAAAACAACAAATTTCTCAACATTGTACACAAAATATTCCGTCACAGGTCTGTCCATGGAGTTGGGCTATTTTTTTTTCTTCTACTCTAATTTGCTATGCTTATTGGGAACCCAAGAGAATGGTAGAAAGCGGGTTGGGGGCCGAAAATTTTGGTTTCCACGAAAAAGGACCTATTTTTCGTCAAAATTGTACTGGAAATATTTCGGCACTGGTTTCTTCTTCAACGTTGGTGATTTTCCCCCTTATCTTCTAATATGTTTTGTGTAATAGAAACCCAAGAGAGTGAAGAAATGCGTCTCGTGGGCTGTAATATGATTTTCGGCTTATAACGTTGGTTTCCGCGACAAAAGATCTATTTTTCGTCAAAATTGTACTGAAAATATTTCGTCACCTGTCTGTCCTTGGCCTTTGGCGATTTTTTCCAAGTCTTCATACCAAGAAAGAACTGATGTAAAGATTTCCTTAATAGAACAGATTTTATTTATCCCTTTTCTTCAAAATTCCATCGAAAGATAGATCAAATTCAAGACACGAAAAATCCAACAGATTTGCCCACTTTGAATGTTGCTTTTGCATTCTGAATCTAGAGATTTCATTTCATCCAAAACGTGCCCCCAATGAAATATATTTCCAAAGTTTGCAAGTGGCCGCTGAGATCCAATTATCCGCAGTTTGATAGTTGCTGAAAAAAAGTACCCGAAAACTTCTAACATTTATTATGCCAGAACTCAAAGCAGCAAAAAAAACTAAGCGAACTTAATTCAACAGAGCAACAGAATTCAAAGACGTTTAAGGTACCTGCATTGGTTTTGGAGGAAAACCATTTCAGGACAATTCAGAAATGAATTTAGAAATTCGAAAACTCACAATGGAGTAGAAAAAGGAAAATTAAAGTATCTAGAAATGCGGAAGACTTTTGTGATGAATTTTCTAGATTACATGATACGGTTGGAGGAAATGATTTGAATGATTGGCACACATGCTGCAACACAGAAATATCAAAGTTTGGAAGTATTCGCTGTATATCAGTCATACAAACTTCAATACTATTTGAAAAGGAACACTTAAAAACTTGCCGAACCAAGTTCCATTACATATTACCATAATCAAAGATAAGGGGTGATCCGTTGCATATATATTTATCCACAGAAATTTCAGAGTTCGCAGGTATCTGCTGCGGTTCAATGTATCTGCGCAATGAGCTTCGAAGACAGCAATTTCAAATCTATCCATAAATGAGCAACTGAAGACTTTTATAATCAATTTTTTACTTCATATAGATGTTACAGTTAGAGTCAAAATGTAAAATGAATGGCAGAGTATTTAAATTGTATAGTTTGCAGATATTTGCAGTATTTTAATGATCCGAATCTACAGCATTATAATGAAAAGTTGTCAAAAGTCATGATGTTACATTAAAATGACATAGCGCACATTGCATTCAGCAATTCTGTAAGTTTCTGGGGATGTTGGTAGGCATCATATTTGATCGCATCCAAAACTGAGCAACAGTAGACTTATTGGAATGAATTTTTTTTATAATAATTCCATATTTGTAGTTTGCAAAGTGGAAATACTCAACATACATGTCATTCTATAAGTTTTGTTATCAAAATTTGTGTTTGCATACCGCATTCCTAAGATACGACTTTTCATATCATTAGCAAAAAAAGCATCCAAAGGCTTTCTGAAAAAGTTTCCAAATTTATCACTCGACAGACCTAATGGGAAAAGAATAACTACACACTATACCAAGACCAGATTTTTTTTTGAAAATCTGCTTCACAAAATGTGCAATTCAAGATCATGGTTAGAAACCTCTCGAATCATGTTACTACAATCATCATGAAGGAGTAGAAAATCATAGAACACATATTAGGGAATGAATTAATAATATGAATCGATCCGCTGCAAACTGAGCGGGTGAAAACAAGGATCGGAGAGGGCAGAGCCAAACTGAATATCAAGCAAAATATGGGGATGTTTAAAAATAATCACGACATTAACAAGATATAAATTAGAAAATATTTATTCAATTAAAGTTTCTAATATCATTCTAACAGTTGCGTGTATTTTTGTTCTATTTATTCGTATATATAACCTATGTACACATGATATATAACCACGCCACTGACAATTTATTCGCACTGGACAATATGTCTCGTACTCTGGTTTAATTGAAGGATTATTTCAGTTAACACTTATTTCCAATCGAACGAAATAATGAAATCTTGAAAAGTTTCGTTGACATATATGCATCGCGCATTTTTTATATTCTTTTTCACACACACATCACAGACTACATTTACGCGGCCGCTTTGATACCGGTTTAATATATCACAAATAACGAAATAAATAGTAATATGCACTTCTTTAGATGACGAAAATTATTTTTTTATTGATCCCGCACGCACTTCGTAATGTCGAAACTCTGTTCATACGATCAAAAACTGACACATGGTTTGTACATATATATATGTATATCGGTCGAATTTATGACTGCTGTTACCAGCTGTGCTGCGCCGTGTGCTACGTTCTGAAGTTGACGTCAGATTTCCAATCATCAACAACTAATTTCAACAACCAATCACAACGTCTAAAAATGGATGTCGTTAGATCCAACGAATATGAAACTCGAGAGCATCAAAGTGCCTTTGATGGTGTTTATAAATACAGACGCATAAATTCTTGAATGTGTTGGTAACTTTTGCATAATCTTGAGCCCGTGCAAAGTTTTTTCTCAGCAATTACAACACCGATCATGCTGATTTAGGGCGGAAACGAAAGAGAATTACTCAATTGGCTTAAACTTCAATGTTCAAGTTGCTAATTGGCTCCTGAGCTTCGTAATTCAATAAAATCACATGCCAATTTTACCCCCACCACGGCTAATCGTTTTATTCAGAGAAAGTATAGTCCCGGCGAGAGTCTCTCGGGCCAGCAGACGACAGGGCTGTCAATGTACTTGTCCCGAGACTCTACCGAGTCTCTTGATATGACTAGCTTTCATGTGATTTTTTTGGATTTAAAAGCTTCTTAGAAGAATTTAATAATGTCAAAATTTAGAGTTACTTATAAAATACTTGTCCACCGATTGATATCATAAATTTTAATGCTGCACGTAATTCAAATGGTAACTTTTTTCAATTCATTAGAAAATACTTGGCCTCGAATTAATATAATAAATTTTAATGCCGCACGTAAATTAGATGGAGTTTTTTTCAGTTGATTTAGCTGTTCGAATCAAATAAGAAGAATGAGGCATCGGTTTCCAAAATGATTTCAAGGGTGATTTTTCGGTTTATTATTTTTTACTTGTTATTTGATTCTTTTGACACTTCAAAAAATAGATGCAGATTAGTTTTTTTTTAATATAATGTATTTATTTTATTCAAAATAGTGGTATGTGGTGTCATACATGCAGTGTATTACGAAAACCAGATATATAGTGACTTTGGCGTGATATATTGTTCAACCATCTGTCAGTTATTGATGGCATGATCAAATTAATAGCAGCAGCGATCTAAATGATAAAATTTCGGAGAAACAGTGCGAGCTGTATGAATTCGATTCAAAACTCTTATATGACTATAAAAAAAAATGTTATGTAAATTTTGTGAAAACCATGTGGGTTAGTTTACCCTCATCGCAATCTGTTCGCGAGTTTTGTTATATAGGACATATATTAGTATTGGGAAATTTCTCCTTGTACAAATTCTTTGATTTTACGTTTATTTATGACATAATTTTGTTGCAATCCTGGTTCTGGTTCTTTAAACATTTTCAACGGGAGTTATGTGAGAAAAAAGAACTTTCGCTCATTATAACCTCTCAAACGTTCTTTCCAAACAGAAAATTTATGTTGTGTAATTACATTATAGAAAAAATATGCGTGGTTGTATGTAAATGAATGCAAATAAAGTTTGAAAAACTTTGGTCAAGTAAGTGTCTAATTCAATGTATTGTTGTCATATTTTCTCTCATTTCGTTTGGCTGTGTTCACCGGTCCCTTTAATTTTCCCACCTCCTTAGCTTGCAGTATATCCATACCAATTTCTATTCATTCTCTAGACAATTCGAGTGACTTTCGTATTTCTATTCCCTCATATTGATTTCAATAAATTGGAAAATTCATAACAAAAAGTTTTCATGATTGCTTGTTTATACACTCGAGTTTTAGAAAAATCTTTGGGCCATGTAAGTGCATAGATATATTCACTTGAGTTATTGCATAATGAATTTGGAAATTTATTTCAATAAGTCATTGGGTGGTTAATTTTCGTGATATCAAAATTCGGATCTTCGAAATGCAATGAACACCTCTAAAGTGCGACAAAGTCATGAAGCGACATGTATGTTGAGTATTTCCAGACCATATTTGCGATTGGCATCATGGGTTGAAAAATTCATGTGTGTAGGTCTACGTCTGATAATTTTTGGATGTGATCAAATATTTTGTCTGCGTATAACCATGGAGACATACAAAAATACAGCATTTTGCTTGCTTCAACATGCAGCGTATCTGTCACTTTTTTTCTTGAATGTGACATAATAAGTTTCAAGGGGGATATATTACGATATCTGTGGCCCCAAGTTTTGGCCATGTAGTCTTCATATTTGGCCCGAAATATGACTTTTTTCAAGAGTAAAAAAAATCGAAATTCGGCTTTTAAGGGGGTGAAACAGAGATTTTTAATTTTTTCTAAGAGAAAGTATTTTTTGGCAGATTTCCTTGAAATTCGACGTTTCTATTCTAGAAAATGAGTAATTTAAAAAGTGTTCGGCAGTTATTTGGAACTTATCGAAGGTGTTGCAGACCCACCCAACGATTCCGCACATACATCGAAGGTGCTTCAGACCCACCCAACAATTCCGCACCCACATTGAAGGTGCTTCAAACCCACCCAACGATTCCGCACACACATCGAAGGTGCTCCAGACCCACCCAAAGATTCCGCACATACATTAAAGGTGTTCCAGACCTACCCAACGATTCCGCACACACATCGAAGGTGCTCTGTGTCCGTCTTCGTGAGTTGGCTACCGCCACACAAAAATGGTGATAAAAATTTTAAAAAACATTTGCCGCGGTTGAAATTTTAGGTGTGATCTTGTTTTAACCTCCTTTTTATGTGTGCAAAAGCTGGGTGTTCAAATCGAAGTGTCCCTTTCGGAACTATATCTGCGATCGCAACCATCAACGGTGGGGGGGGGGGGGGGGGGGGGTCGAGGGGGCAGAGCCCCTGAGAGAACACATTCAATTTCCAAATTTTTTTAAAACAATTTACGTACCCCAAATAATATAATGCGCAAACGTCATGTCTCTCATTTTCCCCCCTCAAAGGCCGAGTTCCGATTATCTTTTTTTAAAAAAGTTTGCATGGTCAGAATTAGCGACCACAAATAATATACATTATAAAAACGCTGCAACTTTGAAACCACTTCCCCTTAATGGTCGAACTTGGATCTTGAGTATATTAAAAAAAAGTCTGATTTTCGATGGAATATAGACGCGGTATCGTCAGAATTAGGGACCACAAACATTATAATGCTTCAACTTTCAACCCCCTGTTTCACCCGCTTAAAGGCCGGATTTCGATTTTTGTCACTCTTGAAAAAAGTCTTATTTTGGGCCAAATATAAAGACTGCATAGTCAAAACTTTGGGCCACAGATATCGTAATACTGCCGTTTCAAGAAAGTGGTTCATGGAATTTTGAAGTGGTTTGCCCCATAGCACCAAAGTTTGTATTACTGGCATGCAGCGAATACCTATGAACTTTGATATTTCTGTGAAGCGTAGGTGTGCGAATCTTTTCACTTTTTGGTTCCGACTGCAATATATAAACGAAGATCATTGAAACAATTTTGAGTTCTGTTCACTTTGAAGTGTGCTGTCATTTTTCCTTTTAGTTTTGGCATAATGAATTTTATGAATCGGTGGTAATTTTTTCTTTCTGTATCAAAATGTAGATGAATAAATCGCAGCGGATACTTGCAAACTTTGAAAATTCTGTGTATTGACATTCACGCTAGGTATTAGCACTTCCTATTTTTGATTATGAAATATGGATACTTACAATTAATAAAAATTGTAGAAGAATTATAGAATTACGATATAGATTACTAGTAATAAATAACTCAAAATAATGATAAATGATACAAGAAGTCAGCGATGGCCTATTTATGAATGACATAAGAAGTTATGTTTTCAAAATGCAATGGACATATTAATAAATAAGCAATTCTGTTGGTCTTGACGCAGTTCATAGTTTATCTTTTGTCCGGTTGAACCTTGGTGGCTACATGCAGAGTTTAAAAATTTTGTGCATCGACGTGGGTGTGACAACTTTTATCTCTAGGTATGATAATACGAATGAAAAAGATTGCTTCAAAAAGTCCTTGGAAGCACGTTTTTTAATTAAATAAAAATTGCTAGCATTAGAATTCAATAAACATATGTGAAAATTGCGAATTCTGGTGGACTTGATGAACATTGTATAAATTTTTTTCTCTCTCCTTCTGTCAAATTTTAAGGAAAATCAATCAAAAAATTCGTTTCATTGAAAAATCTTCATATATACATAATGATTTCATCAAAACTATTGAAAACAAAATTTATAAATGAAGGGGGAAAATTCCACAATGATACAAAATATTGAAAAACCTTACGGAATATGATTTTAATCCCACAAAATTATGGACACATTCGAAATGGTTGAAAAATTGAGGCTATCACTTCAAACATTCGAAGAATATCAAACTGTTATAAATTGTACAAAACTTGAACAAAATCATTGGAGAACTTATTTTTCAATGTCACAATAGAAACATTGGTTAACTTTAGAGAATCTTATTTAAGAATATTTTTTGTCGTTTAGAACTGCCATAGAAAAAAGATTTGATATCAAGCCGTAAAAATCTTCACTCGGAGAAAAAAAATTTGGACAATTACATTGATGATCGCCCGTTTTCTTATTACACCACAAAAAATGTAAACAAAACTTCTTAAGTCACACAACGAAAATGATTTCGAACCGTAAGAAAATATCAAATATATTACAATCCTACAGCATTCGTGTATAATACTCTTCACTAGTATACTGATTGTGCGGTATCAGTCTATTTTCGACGAATCAGATGTTACAAGGCAAAATCATATTTCGGCCTCCAACCTGCTTTCCACTATGCTCTTGGGTTCCTAATTGACAAAACATATTAGAGTACAAGGAAAAAAATCGCCAATGTCCAAGGACAGACCTGTGACGAAATATATCCAGTACAATTTTGACGAAAAATAGGTCTTTTTTCGTGGAAACCAATGTTATAAGCATTAAATCGTAAATAATTCATAGAAATTAAAATTAAAATTATATAGTCGTCAAAACATAAATAAGGAACTTTCGAGAAAAAAGACGTGATATCAAACCATAAACTTCCCCTAGGGAAAAAAAAGTTGGGACAAATACATTGATGGTGTCGTGTTTGCTGATAATTCCATCCATAAAAAAAACTTACAAACCGATGCCTCTTTTTTCTTATTTGATTCGAACAGCTAAATCAATTGAAAAAAATTCATCTTATTTACGTGCAGCATTAAAATTTATTATATCAATTCGAGGCCAAGTATTTTCTAATGAATTGAAAAAAGTTACCACTTGAATTACGTGCAGCACTAAAATTTGTGATATCAATCGGTGGACAAGTATTTTATTAGTAACTCCAAGTTCAACATTATGGAATTGTTCTAAGAAGCTTTTAAATCCAAAAATAACACATGCAAGCTAATCATTTCTTGCTCTATGGTGGCAGAGACTTATAAGAAAATCGATTCTTTTCAGACTTTCAGGAGCTTCTGATATTATTCACAATATTCGACGTCGATTGGATCGTTATAAATTATGTTCAAATATGAGTTAAAAGTACTTGTCCGGCCCATCACTATTTATTGAAATAAAAATCAATCATAAAAAAACGAAATTGTACGGCAAAATCCGGTTAAAAATGTATTGAAATGCGATTTATTATTAGTTTAATGTTCTTAATAATAGTATAGGTTAGTTATACCGAATGAAATTCGTTCGCTGGAAGAAGTGAGAAGTAAAAATTGCCGTCATTGCAATACAAACGAAGAGTTATTTTTGGAAAGTTGAACATATTTAATGTGCAAAATCTTTTTTATTTATCGATGCACAATAACATCCCTTGTATAGTACAGGACAATTCGTTTCCATTCTTATTAAATTAGTGCACTTGAGGGAAAATTACTTGAAGATAACTCGCTAAATTCCCTCTGCATGAATATTTGTGCTCCATGAGATCTAGAAAAGCCCTGATTTTCATTTGAATAAACAATTTTAATGGAAAGTGATGGGCCGGACAAGTACTTTTAACTCATATTTAAACATAATTTGTAACGATCCAATCGACGTCGAATATTGTGAATAATATCAGAAGCTCCTGAAAGTCTGAAAAGAATCGATTTTCTTATAAGTCTCTGCCACCATAGAGCAAGAAATGATTAGTTTGCATGTGATATTTTTGGATTTAAAAGCTTCTTAGAACAATTCCATATTTAATGTATCTGCGCAATGAGTTTGGAAGACAGCAATTTCAAATCCATTCATAAATGAGCAACTGAAGACTTTTGTAATGAATTTTTCACTTCATATTTGTGTTACAGTGAGAGTCAAAAAGTAAAATGAATGGCAAAGTATATAAATTTTATAGTTTGCAGATTTTTGCTGTATTTCAATGATCCAAATCTATATAGTATTATAGTGAAAAGTTGTTAAAAGTCTCGATGTTACATTAAAATGACATAACGCCTATAACATTCAGAAATTCAGTAGGTTTCCATGATGTTGGTAGGCATTATACTTAATCGCATCCAAAACTGAGCAACTGTAGACTTATCGTAATGAATGTTTTCACCAATAATGCCACATTTGCAGTTTGCACAATAGGAATCATACTCAACATACACGTCATTTCATAAGTATTGTTGTTAATATTTGTGTTTGTCTACCGCATTCCGAAGATTCAACTTTTCATATTATCAGCAAAAAAAGCATCCAAAGACTTTTTGGAACAAATTTCAAAATTTATTACTCGACAGACCAGGTAGAAAAAGAATAACTACACTTATATCAAGACCAGAAACTGTTTTGAGAATCTGATGTAAAAAATGTACGTTTGATGATCATAGTTGATTGAAAACCACCTGAATCACGTTACCACAATCAGCATGAAGAAATAGTAGAATATCATAGGACACATATTAGGCAACCAATTAATAATATGTATCTATCCGCTGCAAACCGATGGAGTCAAAACAAGGATCGAAAAGAGCAGAGCCAAACTCAATAGGAAGCAAAATATGGGAATATTCAAAAATAATGATGACACAAGAAATAAATTAGAAAACATTTATTCGATTGGAGTTTCTCACATTATACACTAACAGTTGAGTGTGTTCTTGTTTTATTAATTATCAACCATAATATTTCAGATCGTAAAAAGAGAATTTGACGTTATAGGTTGACGAACTTTTTTCCTTACAACTTCCAGACCTATTTTTGATAAAGTGTCAAACCCCGGCCGGTTCGTTACCACAAAACTATCAAAGGGAACTCGTATATATAACCTACTTTATTAGGCCTACTACACACGGTCAACAATATTGCGCAATGTAGGTGATTGCACAATATTATTGAACGTGTAGATGTAGTGTTGAAACATTACGCAATCATTGAAGAGAAGTTTGAGCTATCTTACATTTATGGCGCACTACACACCATACAAACTTAATGTGCAATATTATTGCACAATATTATTGACCGCGCATGTCTAGCGGGCCTAACAGACGATAACAGACGGTATACAAGAAAATATATAGGACTATCAGAAATTCTTTCATCGGCGATTGGTCGAGACGGATAGATTCTCAACGGTGATTTGTTGTGATGGGCATCAAGAGGCCCTTGTATGTATCGGCCTAAACCCATATACAGATGCGTCAACTCCGTAAATGTGTTGGTACTTTTGCATAATCTTGAGCCCGTGCAAAGTTTTTTCTCAGTAATAACGCCACCGATCATGCTGATTTTGGACGTAATCGAAAGAGAATTTATTAATTGGCTCAAATTTCAATTTTCAAGTTGCGAAATGACTCCTGAGTTTTATTATTCTACAAAATAACATGTCGATTTTACCCCCACTACCACGAATCGTTTTATTCAGAGATAATATAGTCTCGGCTAGAGCCTGGGGCCAGCAGACGACAGGGCTGTCAATGTACTTGTCCCGAGACTCTACCGAGTCTCTTGGTTATTCACTAACTGTGCGAACGTTTGTTACATTTGTCCCGCACTTCGTAACGTCAAACCCCGGCCGGTTCGTTACCACACAACTATCAAAGGGAACTCGTATACATAACCTACATTATTACACATGATATATACTCACGCAACTGACGATATATTTACACTGGACAATATTCCGCGCACTCTGGTTTAATTGAAAGATTATCTCAGTTGACACTTATTTCCAATCGAACGAACTAATGAAATCTTGAAAAGTTTCGCAGACATATGCATCGCGCATTTTTTAATATTTTTTATTTTCACACACAGATCACAGTCTACATTTACGCGGCGACTTTTATACGGGTTTAGTATACCACAAGTTTTAACAAAATAAATATTAATATGCACTTCGTTAGATGACGCGAAAATTATTTTTATGTTCCCGCACGCATTTAATAACATCATAACCCGAAACGTCAACATGACGTGAAACTTCGGCTGGTGACTTTCGAGTGCTTTCGTGCTCTCGAGCTCCTTAGCTTTCCGCCAAACTTCCTCGCTCTTTTTATTGAATGTCATTGGCCCAAAAATTCTCTCACACTTTATTGGTTGCAACAAAATTTCTCTGACCAGGGATTGGTGATCATGGGGGCCAAGGGGCCTATGTTTGTAGCGGTTGGAGTACGCGTATACAGAAGCGTCAAATCCTGAATGTGTTAGTAACTTTTGAATTCGACTTCGAAAACTAGTTTCGTATTTTTTTCTCCAAAAGTACATTCAAAAACAAAATTTTTGGAAAAAAACGTCCCGATAGGTGAATTTTTGAAAAAGTTACAGTTGTGTGAACAAAAATAAACCTTTTTTTTGAAATATCCACAACTTTTTTGCGTTGTGTAAAAAAATTTGCAAAAATTCTCATGAATGTCTTCAATAGGGAAAAACGTGTCGGGTTTGAAAGTGGTCGATTTGACATGGATTGACCCGTATATATTTTGACGTGATGTATGGTTTTCGCGTCCTAACTCCGCTCGAAGTATGCCGCCGTCAATGCAAAAATGTTTTCCCCTCTGCTGTCCTTCCTCAACGCTTGCTCATTCGTTTTTTTCGTGTAACATGTAAAGTAATTTCTAAAAATTTCAAGATTTTCCAAACACATAAGGCCCACAGTAAAATAGTGACCGCAAATGCAGGAAACCCCCACGTATTTTAAAAAGAAAACATCAACCCCCGTCGTCGAGGGTTAAGCATTGTTTTAAAAATCTTAAAAAATTACAGTATCACTTTTTATGTATTTCGAACCGATTTAGAGGACGGAAAGGGTACAATAAACTATTACCCCAAATAACGACTACCCTAATATATACGTGAACAATGCGAGGGTTGACCGCTTGTTGACGAACTGAGACCTTACCTAACAGCGGAAGACCCGGTATTCAAAGCACGATGGAATATTCTCATTTTGATTTTACCAAAAACGCGTGTTGATGTAAAAATACCTTGGCTTGCGGCTTTGGTACGCCGAAACTATTGAATTGACGAAAAAAATAATTCCTTCCGGAATTGTAGGAAATTTTCGTTAATTTATTTTGGTACACAACTATTTTTATTGTAATATTAGTTGGAAAGGAGATATTGTTGAAAAACCGATTTGGGACGCCATTTTTTCGAAATAGCGGGGCAAGCAAAGATACGAGGTAGCAAAAGGGAAATTTACAAAGAGAGGATCAAAATCTATAAAATCATTTATTTTCAAAACTCCCGAAAAACTTTCCAGGTGAATCTACCAAATGTTTGAATTATATCGAACAAGATGGTTTTGGCTTGGTAAGTGAGAAATACAAAAAAAATCAGTTTCGAGTTGCCATATTAGATAACTGTTTTGACTTCCGAATTTTTATCTAAACACTTTTGTCGGTTACGAATTTTTGAAAAAGGCCGTGATTTATTTTTTCAAAAGCTAAAAAAACTGAAAATCTTTGTTAAGGAATATACTTCAATTCAGGATGTAGTTCACAATGATTAAAGAATTAATTAAATTAATTTCATTTGATTTAGTGAAAATTTTTTTTTTCTATGTCAGTCTCTGACTTCTTCCTTGATTCTGTATTGGAAACAAATATTTCTTTTTATGAATTTCAAACCTAATGCTATCGAAAAAAATATGCCTCGCTTCATTTTCAAAATTAAAAGGAGAGTTATTACTCCAACGATCTGTGATGTTTTCAAATTCTAAGAGAATAGACTCAAACTTGTTGTTCCACATTCAATTTTCCTATTATTATCCACTCCACATATTCCCAGTAAAAAAAAACTGAAATTACAAGTTCTACGTTTCGAATCGTTCGAGTTTACTTGAATTTTCGAAGCTTGATGAATTTTGAAAGTAAAAACTTTCAATCTAAAAAATAGAGCTTTTTCCCACGATGGCGCCAGGCTTGAAATTTCTCCAAAAAATTGTTATTTTATAAAAAAAATTACAGAAAACAGAAGGAAGTGACACAAAAAAAATAATAAAATCCTGAGATAGACGAGTTTTTTCCTGCCTCACAAGGTTTTATATGAGGACTCTGGGCTCCAATTCTGGATTTATAACGCTATGTCTGGCGACACCTAGCGGAGAGGGGAGAGGAGGGGGGTCCCGAGTCCCAATTGCGATTTTTTCTACGGACTTTTTTCAAGACTTGCTAACTATTTATTTGAATACGGCCAGTTATTATAATTTTAAAACATATGACGTTTACATAGTAGTACGATATCAGTTTACATAAAGTATGCATTAAACTTGAAGATGTATCTATGATTTTGGACCCAGCAGGTGAGGCATGGCTCGCTGACTCGTCAGAGCAGCCACCGATCTTCGTACAAAGTTCATCGCAGGCACCGTTCGGTAAGTTCATTTGTATGAGTTTCATCATGTTGTCCGTTAATCCTCACGATTCCTTTAACTGTCTTGTAGCTGTAGACGTTGAGTATTTATGCACTTGAATTTTTATTCACATCGAATATTAAATATTTCCACTTCAGCAGCTGTATCACTTTCAAAGATGAAGCAATATTATACTCCATGATAAAAAAAATGTCGCAATGCTTATTCAACAATAAAACTTTATGAAGAAATGACAAATTCCAACTTCATGCTCCTTCATCTAAACTGACTTATAAAATAAACTGAATGGTAAATATTATTAAATTTCAATATCTTATGCAACCATCAACAGCTATGATCAACAAATACTATTAGCAGCACTGATTTTTTTAGTGTTTTTTATCTATGGAAAAAAGTTCCCATATGTAACGTAGATTTTTATCATGCAGTAATGCTTACAAATAAATCGTGAATTTTTATTGTGGATTTTTATTGCGAAAAATTGCTGAGATACAAACGTTGCCATCAAGGAGTTAACTTTCCATTTTTGTGGTAAGGTTGAGCTAAAACTCGAAGCATTGATGCAGCCATGCTTATTTTAAACGAAATGATTTATTTTTGCGATTTTTCATCAGTTGAAATTGATGGATTGAAAAACTGCAGAACCACGAATTATAATATCATTTGTATACTGTAGTATATAGCATAGAATTCGTATAATATATAAGCCTTAAGGTGATGGACCTGATGATGTCATACTCCGCGCACCCCCCTAACCCTTTCGGTACTGCAGAACTTGAAACAAATTACTGCAGAGTACCGACAGATGTCACGGTGTTCTAGTCCAGCCACCTTAGGATAAAATATTAACAGTCGATAAGGAACCTCCTTATCGGGATTTGACCATGAAGGCGCGCAGTGTAGACAAAAATTGAGGAGCTTCGTATCATCATGCACAAAGTATATTAGAAAAAGGAATTCGTTTTCATTGATAATAAATACTGTTTTTTTTTAACGATTTTCGTTTGTTGCTTATAGACAAATAGCAATTCTGACCGAAGATCATTAGATAGTACGAGAGCCCACGACCAAAATTTCGGTCTTATAGCAATACGATCAAAACCGCATCAAATCGATAGCCACGATTGTCCTGAACTCAAAAATACCCATATCAGAAATTTTCCGCGTAGCGTTTGATCTGACCGAATTTTTAAAAATGTCAAAAAATTTAGCCGACATGTTTTATAGCAATATGTCTGATTATTGAAAGGTAATTGAATGATAGCTCTAAGATACCGGAAACATATTTTTCAGAAGTTAATAGTGTCGCCCGAACCCGGAGGATCACTTAAAAAAATTAGATATGAGACTAAAAAATAACCCATAGCAATACGTCTGAAAATTTTGTTTATAAGAAAATGTGCGTTAGTTGACGATAACAAAATATTTTTCAGAAGAAAATGTTGTCGCATTACATTTCGAGAACGTTTTAAAAATGTCAAAAAAATGTACCGACTTGTTTTATAGCAATATTTCTGAAAACTGTTTGACATGATAAAATAAGTTGTGCAGATGTAGAAAAAATGAATTTCAAAAAAATATAGTGTCGCACCTTCTCTATTAGAAAAGTTTTCGATACTCCGTTTTATCGTATTTACCCGAATCCGTAGAACCGAACTGAAGAGAGTGAAATAATTAGTTCAAAAGGGAACTTGGATGGAATTGCCAAAAAAAAGCCGTTTCCGCCATAGGAGCGTATTAAGCGCCGAGGCGATTGCCAGGTTACTCCGAAACGTTTTTTTCGTTTTTTAGGGTACAGGCGACATCGAAAATTTCTGAAAACATTTTTTCAGTAATTCCGACAGCCATGTGAAAAGTTATAAAAAAAAATTATCCGGGTTGCTATAAAACATGTCGGCTAATTTTTTTGACATTTTCAAAAATGCGCTCAGGCTATACGCTACGCGAAAAATTTCTGAAAACGAACTTTTTTGTCATGAAATGACAATACCTATGTATGTTATGTAAATCAAACGTATTGCTATAACGCCGACTGCCTATTTTTTTTTGACACAGCAGAAATGGCCTCCCACGCAATTGCTACACTTTTCACCGTTACTACCCACCTAGTCGGGTTCTAAATCATATAATCTAACGATTTTATATAGTTTTAGCCGTATTGCTATGAGACACGATTTTGGTCGTGGACTCTCGTACTAGAAGCGTTTTTAAAAAACGAACAATAAAAAGAATAAAATAAAGGTTCTAGGGTAAGAAAAATTAAATCACACAAATTTATTTTTTTATACCGGTACCTCGATCCGTACCACTTATGAATGAAAATAATTAATATTTGTGATTTTATCTTTTTTACCATAGAACTTCGATCTGTGCCACTCTGGCGATTGTTTTGCAATATCGGCAAACGAGTTGGAAAACTTTGTAATTTTTTCAGCCAGAAAAAAATGGCTGTTCCTGAATGAAAAAATAATTTCCTCCTCTTTCGGTAAAAAATAATCTTTACCAGAACGTAGAAATTATTTCGAGTCATCCGCTCGAAAGCTAACACGAAACTACAACTTGTATGTGCAAACATTTTTTTTCAGTCACTTCAAGTTTCCGAGATATATTCATTTGAACAAAAAAGTATTTTCTAAAATTATAAAGTTAAAAACCTGAAAAAATTCACCTTTCAGTAGTATTTTGATATAATCGGTTATCAGGTAGAAATGAATCCCTCATAAATTGCATGCCGAATCTAGAAGTTTTTATTTTATTGAATAATGGGCTTCCAATGACTTTTTGAAGCATTCTTTTTACTATATCCAGAAATAGAAAGTTAATGCACGCATGTCAATGTACAAAATTGTAGAACTCTGCATGTACCCACCACAAGGTCCAACCGGAGAAAAAAAAGTATGAAGTGCGTCAAGACCAACAGATTTGCTCATTTTTTTTTAACATATGGGGCATTCCATACCAATTCGACCTGGGTCTGACCCTTAACCTCTCAAATCTGGTCTCCTATTTTTCCTTTCCTTACTCTCAGTCTATGAAGCAATTAGAATTTATTTGAGATTTTTCAAAATAAATTTGAGCGCGTCATGAATTTTTGAATTTTTTTTTGAACACATCGATGGCCGCAATCAAAAAATATGAAAAAATTCCCAAAAATACAGTGTCAGATATAAAAAATGTTGGTGTAAAATTCACAATGTCTGAGCTTTTGTTTCAACCCATTTTTTAGCTTTCTGAGCAAAAAACAAATGAAAAAACAAAGAAGCATAGGTCTATTTAATGAGTCATATACTGTTGCTCGAAATATTGTATGCATAGTACCAAGTAATGTAAAAAAATTTCTCGGATTTTTCTGAAGTGTATTTTGTAATTTTTTTCGTAGCTTTTTATTATTATGATTGACAAAAACCCTAATTGAGGATTTGAAAATGGTGCGAACTGCACTAACAATAAGCGTACGATGCCTAGTGAGGTTCAGTACACTCTAAACTACTATTGAACTAGTATTGTAGACAGTAGCTTGAATATTTTCAATAATAGCGAGCGGTTTTTGGAAATTTTCAAGTAATAATCAATTCGCATGGTTTTATCTACGCTTCATTCCAGAAATTATAATAAAATCATCGTAGAGAATAGTATTTCGATTACTGACAATCTGAAATGGGTCAATACATTTTTATATCACATGTGCTTTTGAAATGATTTTCAATATAATAAAAAGGTTCTGCAAACTTTCTTTATTTTTTCTTTTTTTAATATTGTGGATTTTGAAGTCTGGTGACGCAGAATAAAGTTTCGTTACTATACCGTCGGAAATCGGTATAAAACAATGTTGTTTTTGTGTTTGAGGGATGGATTTAGCATCATTGAATCTTTCTTTAAGCAGGCCTTTCGCCGAGTTGTAATCATCTACGCTAGAAAATTTCTTGGTAATCGACGGCAACGTGGTAGGCGTCAATACCCATTCGTACAGATCGTGAGGGCTAAGAATTTGACGATTGGCAGCTAGCTGTAAGCTCGCCCTTGCGGCTAATCTTTTCAACGTCCCACCGATTCCATCACAAGGTCCTTTCCCGTGTGCCGTAGCAAAAAAATGCCACTCAGTGGGAACTTTGAAGTCTACCTCATGATACCATAAATTAGCGAAATTCTTCAAGTTTTTAAATTGTTGTGGGGCGCCATCCGAAAAGTAGAATATGCGGGGTGGCATTCCTATTTCAGACGTAACAAAGTCAACGATTATTCACGTGAAAACGTAAACAGCAATTGAATCATGATTCAAGACTCTTGTGTGTTATTTCTCCATTATGCTTGTAATATACTACCACTGGATACACAATAGCCTGATTATTGTTCCAATTGAACCTTGGAGCTGCGTTTTGAACAATGAACGCGTAGTTTTCCGCGAAATCACACATGACGATGCATTCCCCGTCGTTCAAGTTCTCTTTCGACAATTTCAGGAAGTCCGATTGTTGTTCAGCGATAAAATGATGCGGTAAAAGACTTTTTACCTGATCAAAAAATTCTTCAATAAATTCATCTGCAGATTTAATGAACGTTTCCAGAGTCGCTCGAGGTTTCAAAACCCATTGCGGTAAAAAATGTGGTCAACGTCGTTGTCGTCGAAGGTTTTCACCAACTTGGTCTCTGAGCCGGTCTAGATTTGGTCAATCCTGACATTGTAACAAATAGCATGAAGGTTTCGGAGTCAAGCATAGCAACATTGGTATACAATCCTTGAATTTAGCCAGAGGTGTTGCTGAATCTTTGGTAAGAGCTTTTAAATTACACGCTAAAAAATGTACAAATGAAGGAACATAAATATGCGATTGCAAACAGGTTATGGGAATCTGAAAACTGTCTTGAACAAGTGGAGAAAATCGTTTACCTAAAATCTTCAACTTTGTGTTCTGGTATGCTGGGCACACGCAGACTGTATGCGTCCCAACTCCTCCTGCCAAAACGCAGTGTTTGGGTCTCAATGTTGCGAACATGGAAAAGTCAACGTTTATGTTAGGGTTCTCCTCCTTAAAGTGTTGGTATAATTCTTTCAAATTACCGAGCATTAACTTTTTCTGGCAACGGATTTTTTCGCCGTTGACATCACGGACCGTTACAAAATCCTTCATGCCTGGCATCGTGACGCTTACTTGTTCATTTTCATAAAATGAAATTACATTAATTTTAGTTTGCTCATTCAGAGGCCGTCCTAAAATAGAAATACATTATTGAATTCACTTCTCTGAAAACGTAAAATAGTTTCGCAATATTTATAATCAGCAAAGACTTTTCAACAATAGAATACATAGTTTTTGACAATAGAATTCAATGTGGAGAGTTATTAGTAATTAAAGGAAATTGAATAAAATCAATGCGAAGACCTCGTTTACCTTTGTTGAACTTGCTCATCATTTTTTAAATTACCTATTTTCGAAACTGCGATGATTGAACGTTTTATTCTGCATTTTTTATCGTGGACGATCGTAAAAACATACCGCGAATCGATCAGTATAAAATTTTACATAATCTTCGGCTGAGAAATCATGTTCGTGCAATGAATAATCACAGCACTGAGAATCACATTCAAATTTTTTTCGAGTCTGAGGGTTGAATCATATAATACATTGAACTCACCAATTATTGCATCAGGCTATGCCAAGATACCTTTCTCTTGACATAATTTTCTCGCCTTCTTAACTGTGTACAAAGTTGCTCCAAATTCTTCCGAAACTTTGAAATTGCTTCACGTACTTGGTATCAGCGTCAATATTTGAATCCGTTCAACTTAAGAGGTAGCGGTAGATTTATATTTCTCTTTCAGCTGAGAAATAATTTCTGTGCACTATCCTCGTGGATTTGTGCTTGAACTGGTAGACCCAAAGTATTCCGTATCGCATTCGTGGCATCTTCCTCCTATTTTTTTTCTCCACCTAAACTGAACGTTTTAATTTTTTTTCGTGGGATTGGGGACACGTTCAATATCTCCAACGCATGGTTCACGACAGGCAGTGCCAATACTGCAGGGTTAGAAGAAGCAGGCTCGGTGGACGTGAGTGAAAGTTGACTCAGTACTGATTCAACCGTACCCTGAGTTAGTGCTAACACCGACGAGTTTTGGCTTTTAGGTGATATCACCCACGATTCACGGCAATCATGTTCTTCATTTAGTAAAATGTCAGTGAGTACTGGTTCAATCATATCGTAAGCAGGTGTTGGTGAAAACGAATGGTCACTCTGCGCTGAAGTTTCTGACGAATTGTGTAGATTGGTTAAAGACGTAGTGACTTCTGATTCAACCTTGTCCTGATCCAGTATTGGAATCGAGAAATTTGTCCTCGTATGGACGATTGTGATGGGTCTTGGCATCTGCGATTAGCATCAGATCCAATAGTCATATTCTCTAAAAGGCATTTGTTAAATAATTGAATATTTTAATAAATAGAAATATTCTTTCAACTAAATTAGTTAAAAGGAATAATATCGACTATGCTTATCATTATCAACGATGGAAGTTTCGGTGTAATTCTTCATTTGCGAATAGCAGTCCCGACAAAAGTATTTGTTTTGAAATTTTGGAAATTTTTTCACCGTAGCACGCGTAGCGGTTCTCAACCCGTTCTTTCGAAAATGTTTTGGCAGACCGAAATGGTTGCAACATCAATCGCTATGCCTCATCGTGGAGATTTTACGCTTATTTACGCACTTATTGTAAGTGCAATTTGCACCATTTCCAAATCCCTAATTAGGGTTTTCGTCAACCATGGAAGAAGGAAAATTCTAAAATTGCAAAATACACTTTAAAAAAATCGAAGGAATGTTTTTTAAAATCTGGTGCTATATATACAAAATTTCGAGCAACGGTAAATTACTACAGTTAATCGACCTCTGCTTCTAATTATTTTTATTTTTATTTGTTCAAAAAACTAAAGAAATGGGTTAAAGCAAAATCCCAGACATTGTGAATTTTACACCAACTATTTTTATATCTGACACTGTGTTTTTGGGAATTTTCTCATATTTTTCGATTGCGGCCATCGATATGTTCAAAAAAAAATTCAAAAATTCATGACGCGCTCAAATTTATTTTGAAAAATCTCAAAAAAATTCTAATTGCTTCATAAACTGAGAGTAATGAAAGGAAAAATCGGAAACGAGATTTGAGAGGTTAAGGGTCAGACCCAGGTCGAATTGGTATGGAATGCCCCATATGCATTGCATTTTGAAAACATAAATTCTTATGTCATTCACAAATGGGTAACCACTGATTTTTTGGGTAAATATTTACTTTATTCACTTTTGCTCAAAATAGTCTTAAAATTTTTTTCCAGCATTATTATCAATAACGAATAATACCGCGATCAATTTTAGGGAGGGGGAAGGTACAAAAACCAAAAAAAAAAAATATTGAAAAAGTCCGAAAGAAATTTCAGTTTCTTCCCTATATTCAAACCCATCCGACGATTCCGCATACACATCCGAGCATTATTCTCAATAAAAAATATTATCGCGATTAATTTTAAGGAGGGAAAAGGGGAAAAAACAACATATGATTTTTTTATTCCTTAGTTCGTAAACTGTTTTTGGCAACGCTAAAATCTGTTATTTTTATCGAGCACGGCAGCATCACTTTCCGTTCAAACACCCCGTGATTTTCCAAAAAAGTTACACTTTCAGATTCCGTTTGAAATTTAACGATTGCTTCTGTAAGCGACAAGGAACACCCGTCACACATGATTATTCCGTATATACTGTTCAAATTGAAATCGTTGACATTCATACTTTGTGGCCAGACACGTGAACATTATGCCTTTGTTTACTTTTTTTTCATTCCATTGAATGATACTACGTAAACTTTACTATCGTTCATATTATTCTATTGTATTTGTAGCAACAAACAATTGTTGTTGGGTGACTCCGGAACGCATCTTTGAATATAGCGAAGAAACTGACGTTTCTTTCGGACTTTTTCAAAATATTTTTTTTTTGGTTTTTGTACCTTCCCCCTCCCTAAAATTGATCGCGATATTATTTTTTATTGTTAATAATGCTCGAAAAATAATTTTCCATGCTTTTTAGGAAAAGTGAATAAAGTAAATATTTACCATTTTTTGTAGCATTTTTCATTATTTATCATTCATAATCCATATCCATATTCTATAATTCTTCTATAATTTGTATTATTTATATATACCCATATTCTGTAATCAAAAATAGGAAGTGATAATACTTGGCGCACATGTGAATACAAAGGAGTTTCAAAGTTTGCACAAGTACCCGCTGATGTTTATTCATCTACATTTTGATACAGACAGAAAAAAGTATCACAGATTCATTAAATTAATTGTGTCAACGCTAAAAGTAATAAAGACAGCGTACTATTAAAAGAAAACAGAACTCAAAATTGTTTGATGTATCTGTATATTGGTTTTCGAAGACAGTAATTCCAGACCTATTCAGAAATAAGCAGCTGAAGACTCTAGTAATAAATTTCTTCACTGATCAAGAGACTCGGCAGAGTCTCGGGACAAGTACATTGACAGCCCTGTCGTCTGCTGGCCCGAGGCTCTCGCCGAGACTATATTATCTCTGAATAAAACGATTCGCGGTGGTGGGGGTAAAATCGACATGTCATTTTCTTGAATTGCGAAGCTCAGGAGTTATGTCGCAATTTGAAAATTGAACTTTCAGCTAATGAAGAAATTCTCTTTCGATTGCGCCCAAAATCAGCATGATCGGTGGCGTAATTGCTGAGAAAAAACTTTGCACGGGCTCAAGATTATGCAAAAAGTACCAACACATTTACGCAGCTGACGTATCCGTATATGGGTTCAGACCGATACATACAAGGGCTTCTTGATGCCCATCATAACCAATCACCGGTAAGAATCTATCCGTCTCGACCAATCGCCGATGAGAAAGTTTCTGATAGTCCTCAATGTTTTCTTGTATACCGTCTGTTATCGTCTGTTATGTTATTATAAAGTGATTGCGATCGTAGCCTCGTGGATCAACGGTGCAAGATTTGCAAATTTCGTTTAAATAAATAAAACATTATTGGAAATAGCAGTGGATATAATCAATTTTATTTTTTTCATAAAAAAAGTTTCAATAAGTTTCGAGCCCAATTCACGACAATAATATCTATAATAAATAAAACCTCAAAAGTGGATTAATTGATCTCATACAGTGTACTGAGAGTGAGTAAAATGTTGAGAAGTGAAAACGTGAATAATGTGTGTCGTGAAAATTAAGAATTATCTGTTCTACTTCGATATCGTAATATGTACATAGATAGCAAATTTGCGAGATTTCGCGTCATGTTGACGTTTGAGGTTATGACCGCCGGAGTGCTGTTGCGTGCAGAGTGTAGAAAAATAAAAGTGGTTATTGAAAAGTGGAAGGAATCGATATTATTAATGACGTGACTAATTAGTGTTGAATAATAATAATAATAACAATGAGAAAAAAAACGTTCGTTCATTATAACCTCTAAAACGTTCTTTCCAAACAAAAATTCTATGTTGTGTAATTACATTAAAAAAAGAGGTGGATGGTTGTGTGTAAACGAATTCAAATAAATTTTAAAAAACTTTGGTCAAGTAATTCAATGTATTGTTGTCATAATTTCTTTCATTTAGTTTGGCTGTGTTCACCGGTCCCTTTTTTCCACCTCCTTAGCTTACAGTGTATTGTCATACCAATTTCTATTTGTTCTCCAGACAATACGAGAGATATTCGTATTTCTATTTTTTTATATTAATTTCAACAAGATAATTTGAAATATTTATAACAAAAAGCCTTCATGATTGCTTGTTCATACACCCAAGTTTTGAAAAATCTTTGGGCCATGTAAATGCATAGATATATTCACTTGAGTTGTTACATGATAAATTTGGAAATTTATTTCAATAAGTCATTGGGTGCCTAATTTTCATGATATCAAAATTTGTATCTTCGAAATGCAATGAACACCTCTAAAGTTCGACAAAGTGATGAAGCGACATGTATATTGAATATTTCCAGACCATGTTTGCGATTGGCATTGTGGGTTGAAAAATTCATGTCTGTAAGTCTACACCTGATCATTTTTGTCTGCGGATAACCATGGAGACATACAAAATTACAGCATTTTGCTTGCTTCAACATGCATCGTATCTGTCACTTTTTTTTTGAATGTGTCATAATAAGTTTCAAAAATGTGGTTCATGTAATTTTGAAGTGTTTTTCCCTATAGCACCAAAGTCTGTATAACTGGTACGTAGCAAGTACCTATGAACTTTGATATTTCTGTGAAATAGCAGGTATGCCAATCTTTTAACTTTTTGGATCCGACTAGAATATATTAACGAAGATATTCATTACTAAAGTCTTCACCTACTTATTTCTGAATAGATCTGAAATTACTGTCTTCAGAAACTAATGCACAGATACATGAAACAATTTTGATTTCTGTTCTCTTTCAATTGCGCTGTCTTTTTTCTTTTTAACTATGGCTCTGCTCTTTCCGATCCTTGTTTTGACTCCATCGGTTTGCAGCGGATCGATGCATATTATTAATTAGTTGCCTAATATGTGTCCTATGATTTTCTACTATTTCTTCATGCTGATTGTGGTAACGTGATTCAAGAGGTTTCCAATTATGATCATCAATCGCACATTTTGTACAACAGATTCTCAAAACAGTTTCTGGTCTTGATATAAGTGTAGTTATTCTTTTTCCACCTGGTCTGTCGAGTAATAAATTATGAAACTTGTTCCAAAAAGTCTTTGGATGCTTTTTTTGCTGATAATATGAAAAGTTGAATCTTCGGAATGCGGTAGGCAAACACAAATTTTGACAACAATACTTATGAAATGACGTGTATGTTGAGTATTCCTATTCTGCAAACTGCAAATGTGGAATTATTGGTGAAAACATTCATTACGATAAGTGTACAGTTGCTCAGTTTTCGATGCGATTAAGTATAATACCTGCCAACATCATGGAAACCTACAGAATTTCTGAATACAATGTTCGCTATGTCATTTCAACGTAACATCATGATTTTTGCCAACTTTTCACTCTAATACTATAGATTTGGATCATTGAAATACAGCAAAAATCTGCAAACTATAAAATTTATATACTGTGCCATTCATTTTATTTTTTGACTCGCACCGTAACATAAATATGAAGTGAAAAATTCATTACAAAAGTCTTCAGTTGCTCATTTATGGATGGATTTGAAATTGCTGTCTTCCAAACTCATTGCGCAGATACATTGAATTGCAGCAGATACCTGCGAACTTGGAAATTTCTGTGGATAAGTATATGTGCTAAGTATCACCCCCTATCTTTATGGTAATATGTAATGGAACTTTGTTCAGCAAGTTTTAAAGTATTTCTTTTCAAATAGTATTAAAGTTTGTATTACTGCGGTATGGAGCGAATACCTTCAAACTTTGATATTTTTGTGTCGCAGCATGTGTGCCAATTATTTAAATTTTTTACTCCAACCGTAACATGTAATTTCAAAAATTCATCACAAAAGTTTTCAGCTTTACTAATTATCTTAATTTTCCTTTTTCTAAATTCTATGCTAAATTTTTGAATTTCCTAATTTATTTCTAAATTATCCTGAAATGAAATTGTTTTCCTCCACAAGCAATGCAGGTACCTTAAACGTCTTTGAATTCCGTTGCTCTGTTGAATCAAGTACGCTCAGTTTTTTTTACTTCTTTGAATTCTGACATAATAAATGTTTACTGGTGCCTTTTTTCTGCAACTATCAAACTGTAGATAATTGGATCTCCGCGGCCACTTGCAAACTTTGGAAATATATTTCATCGGGGGCATGTTTTGGATGACACGAAAATGTCTAGATTCAGAATGCAAAAACGACATTTAAAAATGGCCAATTCTGTTGTATTCGTTGTGTCTTGAATTTGATCTATCTTTTCTCTTTTCCTTTCTTTTCACTAACGTTATAAGCCGGAAATCATATCTCAGCCCGCAACACGCATTGCTACAAGCTCTTGAGTTTCCAATGGACAAAACATATTAGAAGACAAGGAGAAAAATCACCGAAGTCCAAGAACAAACCTCTATCGAAATATTTCCAGTACAATTTTGACGAAATTTAGGTCTTTTTTCGTGGAAATCAACGTTATAAGCCGAAAATCATATCACGACCTACAACCTGCTTTTCACCGTGCTCTTTGGTTCCTAATTGACAAAACATATTAGAGTACAAGGAAAAAAATCGCCAAAGTCCAAGGAGAGACCTGTGACGAAATATTTTCAGTACAATTTGGATGAAAAATAGGTCTTTTTTCGTAGAAACCAACGTTATAAGCCGAAAATCATATTTCGGCCTCCAACCCGCTTTCCATCGTGCTCTTTGGTTCCTTATTGACAAAACATATTAAGGTACAAGGAAAAAAATCGCCAAAGTCCAAGAACAAACCTGTGACGAAATATTTCCAGTTCAATTTTTACGAAAAATAAGTCTTTTTTAGTGGAACCCAACGTTATAAGCCGAAAATCATATCCCGGCCTCCAACCCGCTTTCGACCGTGCTCTTGTGTTCCTGATTGACAAAACATATTAGAGTACAAGGAAAAAAATCGCCAAAGTCCAAGAACAGACCTGTGACGAAATATTTCCAGTTCAATTTTTACGAAAAATAGGTCTTTTTTCGTGAAAACCAACGTTATAAGACGAAAATCATAAATAATTCATAGAAATTTAAACTAAAATCCTATAGTCAACTGAACATAAATAAGGAACTTTTGAGAAAAAAGACGTGATATCAAACCATAAACTTCCCCTAGGAAAAAAAAGGTTGGGACAAGTACATTGATGGTCCCTCGTTTGCTGATAATTCCATCCATGAAAAAAACTTTAAAAATATTTTCTTTTTAAATTGTCAAAAAAATGATTTTATAAAAAAAAATACAGAACAATTCGAAAAAATTTTCACAAATCTTGAAAAAACATTATCTGTAAAAAAAACTAATCTGTATCTATTTTTTAAAGTGTCAAAAAAATCAAATAACAAGTAAAAAATAAAAAACCGAAAAATCGCGCTTGAAATCATTTTGGAAACCGATGCCTCATTCTTCTTATTTGATTCGAACAGCTAAATCAATTGAAAAAAATTCCATCTAATTTACGTGCAGCATTAAAATTTATTATATCAATTCGAGGCCAAGTATTTTCTAATGAATTGAAAAAGTTACCACTTGAGTTACGTGCAGCACTAAAATTTATGATTTCAATCGAAGGACAAGTAATTTATGAGTAACCCCAAATTTCAACATTATGGAATTGTTCTAAGAAGCTTTTAAATCCAAAAAAATCACATGCAAGCTAGTCATTTCTTACTCTATGGTGGCAAAGACTTATAAGAAAATCGATTCTTTTCAGACTTTCAGGAGCTTCTGATATTATTCACAATATTCGACGTCGATTGGATCGATACAAATTATGTTTAAATATGAGTTAAAAGTACTTGTCCGGCCCATCACTTTCCATCAAAATTGTTTATTCAAATAAAAATCAGGGCTTCTCTAGATCTGATCGAGCACAAATATTCATGCAGAGCGTATTTAGAGAGTTATCTTCAAGTAATATTCCCTTAATTGCACTAATTGATTAAGAATGGAAACGAACTGTCCTGTACTATACAAGGGATGTTATTGTGCATCGATAAATAAAAAACATTTTGCACATTAAATATGTTCAAGCTTCCAAAAATAACTCCCCAGTTGGTATTGGAATGACGGCAATTTTTACTTCTCACTTTTTCCAGCGAACGTATTTCATTCGGTATAACTAACCTATACTATTATTAAGAACATTAAACTAATAATAAATCGCATGTCAATAAATTTTCAACCGGACTCTGCCGTACAATTTCGTTTTTTTATGATTGATTTTTATTTGAATGAATAGTGATGGGCCGGACAAGTACTTTTAACTCATATTTAAACATAATTTGTATCGATCCAATCGACGTCGAATATTGTGAATAATATCAGAAGCTCCTGAAAGTCTGAAAAGAATCGATTTTCTTATAAGTCTTTGCCACCATAGAGTAAGAAATGACTAGCTTGCATGTGATTTTTTTGGATTTAAAAGCTTCTTAGAACAATTCCATAATGTTGAAATTTGGGGTTACTCATAAATTACTTGTCCTTCGATTGAAATCATAAATTTTAGTGCTGCACGTAACTCAAGTGGTAACTTTTTCAATTCATTAGAAAATACTTGGCCTCGAATTGATATAATAAATTTTAATGCTGCACGTAAATTAGATGGAATTTTTTTCAATTGATTTAGCTGTTCGAATCAAATAAGAAGAATGAGGCATCGGTTTCCAAAATGATTTCAAGCGCGATTTTTCGGTTTTTTATTTTTTACTTGTTATTTGATTTTTTTGACACTTTAAAAAATAGATACAGATTAGTTTTTTTTACAGATAATGTTTTTTCAAGATTTGTGAAAATTTTTTCGAATTGTTCTGTATTTTTTTTTATAAAATCATTTTTTTGACAATTTAAAAAGAAAATATTTTTAAAGTTTTTTTCATGGATGGAATTATCAGCAAACGAGGGACCATCAATGTACTTGTCCCAACCTTTTTTTTCCTAGGTATATTATAGTCGAAACCAAAAAGTGAAAAGATTGGCACACCTGCCACTTTACAGAAATATCAAAGTTTATAGGTATTCACTGCATACCATTTAATACAAACATACTACAGAGAAAAAACACTTCAAAAATACCTGAACCACATTTTCGAAACTTATTGTGTTACATTCAAGAAAAAAGTAAGAGATATGCTGTATGTTGAAGCAAGCAAAATGGTATAATTTCGTATGTCTCCATGGTTATACGCAGATCAAACAATTGATCGCATTCAAAAATGATCAGACGTAGTGTTACAGACAGGAATTTTTCAACTCATAATGCCAATCACAAACATGCCATGGAAATACTCAATATTCATATCGCTTTATCACATTGTCAAACTTTAGAGGTGTCCATTGCATTTTGAAGATACAAATTTTGATATCACAAATATTAGGTATCCAATGACTTATTGAAATAAATTCCCAAATTCTCCATGTAACAATTCAAGTGAATATCTATGCATTTACTTGGCCGAAATATGTATTTAAAACTCATGTGTCTAAACAAGCAATCACATGACGACTTTTCGTTATAAATTTATAAATAATTTTGATGAAATCAATGTAGGAAAATAAAAATATACAACATACATATTCTCTAGAGAATGAATAGAAATTGGTATGGATGCACTGTAATCTAAGGCGAGGTGGAAAAAAGGAACCAAAGGGCACGGGCAAACTAAATGGAAAAAAGAATAACAACAATACGTTGAATTAGACACCTTTACTTGAGGAAAAATTTATTTGAATTCATTTACACTTAACCAATTACACGTGTTTTTTCTTTGACATAATTGCACTACATAAATTTTCTGGTTGAAAAGAACGTTTGAGGTTATAATGAACGAACGTTTTGTTTCTCGCAATAACTCCGGTTGAAAGTTCAAAGGAAACAGAACAAGGATTGCAAAATAATTGTCACAAATGAACGTAGAGTCAAGTGTCTAGACGAGGAGAAATTTTCCAACACCGATATCTTATATAACAACAAACACTTACGAACCGATTGACATGGGAATAAAATAACCCGCACTGTTTTCACAAATCTCACATTTTGCACTATTTCCCCGAAATTTTATTATTTAAATCGCTGTTGCTACTCGTTCGCTCATACCATCGAAAAACTGACAGATGGTGGAACACGATACATATTGTAACGAAACGCTCTTGCCGACCTGGCCTGAACGCCGCCACGCGTCGGTCCGAGCAACCTTAATAATAAGGAGCAGGTATGAAGGAAACGCGGACACCGTTAATTTTGTGAAAATAATAAAATAATCGATTTTATTCAATTTTGATCGATATTTAACAAAAATAAAGAAGATTTAGCACTTTGGCTCGCGGAAAATAAAATTTGTATTTTGATTTTAATATTGTCTTGCTTTGTTTAATCGGATCTGGCGAGAAAAAGACCCGAAAGACCCGAAAACGTTGCAAATTCTCTGTCTGAGATAATTTTAATTTCTCAATTTTCGAATTTTAATTGTACAAAAATGATAATTAGGAATAAAACAATTTTAAAATTAATGGTCGCGTTCGTTCTAGTCTCTCGACACGCCTAGAGCTTAAAAACCTCTCGATTCAATGCTTCGAGCTATTATTCGTTTGACGCGGTTTTTCCGATGTCCTGTTACGCTTGTTTTCTCTAAAAAAAAAAATATAAATGAATCCAAGAGGATCTCTTCGCTTTTACAATTTTTCAATTTTGTTTTGACTCGATATAATTTTAACTCGATCTATCGCCTCTTGGATTTTTTTCTAAATGGGTCTAGATCTCCCTACCTGGACCACCTCGGACAATGTTTTTCAAACGTGAATTTAATTTTTGATAATAAGATGAATTTTTAATTCTCCTCAACAATACGAAAGAAATAAAACGTAAAAAGGTAGGATGCAAACCACGGGCTATGGGATAGAAACGTCACCGAATCCCTCCGAGAGTCCGTGCATTTACAGGGTAGAGGTAACCCTCCGTCCACGTGTTATGGGATCGAGACGTCACCGAGTCGATCCGAGAACTCCGTGCAACGGAAAGCCGGAAATTTTTTAGAGGTTAGGTGTGGACCCTGGATTATGGGATCGAGACGTCGCCGAGTCGCTCCGAGAATCCAGGCATCCAAGGAAATAGGCAATTCACCGTCCACGGGCTATGGGATCGAGACGTCGCCGAGTCGATCCGAGAGTCCGCGCTACGGGAACCCCAAAAATTTTGAGGATAGGTGTAGTATTGCTGAGGCTGATGTACTGAGAGAGGTCCGAGTTGATTCTTTAGCCAGGGAGAACTGTCTGCCGAATGAGTCGCGCAGCGCTTCTTATACCCGTGTCCCCACCATAAAATTCTCGAGCGCCGAGAATCTCCGTTTTCGCTTGGTTCTGCGCACCTTTCTATTACGCCTACTCTGGTTGGCCCGTTGCCATGATTCACGCTCGCCCGTTGGTCGAGCGGGCTAACATACGATGCGCGGACTACCGCTTTTTATGATTTACAGCTTATTCCGATGTTAAACAATAAAAACTTCAATTTGATCAATTATTACTCATTTTCTTCTTTAATTTGGCATTGTTATTTGTTTTAATATGATTCGTAAAATTATAATTCGCTAAAAGTCACGTACGCGTCCTATAGCCCATCGACGCTCTCCCCGCGCATGCGTCGTAGTCGCTTTTTACATTTTTCATTGTGATCAGTTTTTATGTTATTAATTTGACTTGTGATCATTTTTCTTCAATTCGTGTTATTTTTCTGAAAATTTTGATCATATTCACGTGCTCGGGCGACTTAAAATAAAAAAAATACAAAAAGAATTAATCTCGATAAAATATAGCGCGGCGAAGTTCAGAGCGGCGCCGGTAGCCCCGCTCGGGCTCATGCCTACCGGCCTAAGATGGCCGCCACCTGTCAACAACGACGAGCGTGGTCGCCGCGATGTTTTGTCCGCGATCTAAAGATCGCGGAGTTTCGTTCGTTTCGACGGGCTCGGGCCGTCGCGCGTGTGTTTCGCTACAATATAGATTAAAAAAAATTTTTTTTAAAGTGTGAAAAAAATTATTTTATAAAAAAAAAGACAGAACAATTCGAAAAAATTTCACAAATGTTGAAAAAACATTATTTTTAAAAAGAACTAATCTGTATCTATTTTTTAAAGTGTCAAAAGAATATAATAACAAGTAAAAAATAAAACAACCGTAAAATCGCGCTTGAAATCATTTGGGAAACCGATGCCTCATTCTTCCTATTTGATTCGAACAGCTAAATCAATTGAAAAAAATTCCATCTAATTTACGTGCAGCATTAAAATTTATTATATCAATTCGAGGCCAAGTATTTTCTAATGAATTGAAAAAAGTTCCCACTTGAATTACGTCCAGCACTAAAATTTATGATATCAATCGGTGGACAAGTATTTTATTAGTAACTCCAAATATTGACATTATTAAATTGTTCTAAGAAGCTTGTAATCGAAAAAAATCACATGAAAGCGAGTCACTTGTTACTGTATGGTGGCAGAGACTTATAAAAAAATCGATTCTTCTCAGACTTTCAGGAGCTTCTGATATTATTCATAATATTCGACATCGATTGGATCGATATAAATTATGTTTATATATGAGTTAAAAGTACTTGTCCGGCCCATCACTTTCCATTAAAATTGTTTATTCAAATAAAAATCAGGGCTTTTCTAGAACTGATGGAGCACAAATATTCATGCAGAGGGAATTTAGAGAGTTATCTTCAAGTAGTTTCCTTTAATTGCGCTAATTTAATAAGAATGGAAATGAATTGTCCTGTAATAAACAAGGGATGATATTGTGCATCGATAAATAAAAAACATTTTGCATATTAAATATGTTGAAGCTTCCAAATGAACTCCCCAGTTTGTATTGCTATGACGGCAGTTTTTACTTCTCACTTCTTCCAGCGAACGAATTTCATTCGGCATAACTAACCTAAATCGCATTTCAATAAATTTTTAACCGGATTCTCCCGCTCAGTTTCGTTTTTTTATGATTGATTTTTATTTGATTTAAATGAAAAGTGATGGGCCGGACAAGTACTTTTAACTCATATTTAAACATAATTTCTATCGATCCAATCGACGTCGAATATTGTGAATAATATCAGAAGCTCCTGAAAGTCTGAAAAGAATCGATTTTCTTATAAGTCTTTGCCACCATAGAGTAAGAAATGACTAGCTTGCATGTGATTTTTTTGGATTTAAAAGCTTCTTAAAAAAGTTCCATAATGTTGAAATTTGGAGTTACTCATAAATTACTTGTCCTTCGATTGATATCATAAATTTTAGTGCTGCACGTAACTCAAATGGTAACTTTTTTCAATTTATTAGAAAATACTTGGCCTCGAATTGATATAATAAATTTTAATGCTGTACGTAAATTAGATGGAATTTTTTAAAATTGATTTAGCTGTTCGAATCAAATAAGAAGAATGAGGCATCGATTTCCAAAATGATTTCAAGCACGATTTTACGGTTTTTTTATTTTTTACTTGTTATTTGATACTTTTGATACTTTAAAAATAGATACAGATCAGCTTTTTTTAAAATATAATTTTTTTCAAGATTTGTAAAATTTTTTTCGAATTGTTCTGTATTTTTTTTTATAAATTAATTTTTGTTGATAATTTGAAAAAAAATTTTATTCAAGTTTTTTTTATAGATCTTTTTAGACAGAGAAAAGATAGTCTCGGCGAGCTCGGGCCAGCAAACGACAGGGCTGTCAATGTACTTGTCCCGAGACTCTACCGAGTCTCTTGATTCTTACACCACTCACAAATGAGTCATCGATGACATTTTGTAGCATTTCGAATTATTATTATTATTTATTTTAATATATATGCATATTCTATGATTAGAAATAAGAAATGATTATACTTGTCAATATGTAGGATTTTCAAAGTTTGAAAGTATCCGCTGTGATTTATTTATCTTTATTTTCCTACCGTAGATTCAGTAAATTAATTATGCCGAAACTAAAAGTAAAAATGACAGCGTACTTAAAGGGAAACAAATCTCCAAATTGTTTGATGTTTAGGTGCATTGGCTTTCGAAGACAGCAATTTGAGACCTATCCAGAAGTAAGCAGCTGAAGACTTTAGTAATGAATTTCACTCTTCATACACTACAGTCGAAACCAAAAAGTAAAATGATCGCCAGACCTACTGCTTCAAAGAAATATCACAGTTTACAGGTACTCGCTGCATACCAGTAATACAAACTTTGGTTCTATAGAGAAAAACATTTCAGAATTTCTTGATCTACATTTTTGAAAGTTATTATGTCATATTCAAAAAAAAAAAAAGTAAAGGACATGGTGCATGGTGAGGCAAGCGAAATGGTGTAATTTTGTATGTCTCCATGGCTATACGCAGACTAAATATCTGATCACATCCAAAAATGATTAGGCGTAGACTTGCAGACATGAATTTTTCAACCCATAATGCCAATTGCAAACATGAAGTAGAAATACTCACTATATATGTCCTTTCATAACGTTCTTAAACTTTAGAGGTGTCCATCGCATTTCAAAAATACAAATTTTCATATCATGAGGAATAAAGCAACCAATAACTTTTTGATATAAATTTCCAAATTCATCATGCAACTCAAGGGAATATCTATGTATAAACTACACGCTTCGTTATAAATTTTTGACATTATGTTGTTGAAATCATTACAAGGAAGCAGAAATGCCAACGACACACATGTTATCTAGAGAATGAACTGAAATTGGTAAGGATACTCTGTAAGCTAAAGAGGTAGAAAAAAGGGACTGAAGAGCACAGCCAAACTCAATGAAAGAAAATATGAGAATACATTGGATTAGACACTTTTATTTAATCAACATTTTTTTAAATTTATATGAATTCATTAATATACAACCAATTTCGCGTGTTTCTTTTTAAATTATTGCACAGCATATAATTCAGGAAGACACAGAGTTTGGAAAGAACGTTTGAGGTTATAATGAACGAACGGATTCTCAAAATAGATCCATTTGTCACCTCCGGTCACAAAAAAGCCACAAGAAACTCTTATTGCTTTCCATTGCAAGTGATGAAATGCAGATGTTTAGCTGATTCGCAATAGTACTGTCGGTCAATCGTTGTGGCAGCCATTTTCCTTCTTTCTATATTTTCCCAATGGCATGCAAACGTCGTGATACAGTTGATTTATCGACTCCAAGTTGTTGATCAAAATCTCTAAGAGATTGGGCGGGATTATCGTCCAATAACCCTTTTAATTTCTCATCTTCAAATTTTTTCGGTTGGCCTGGCCGTTCTTTGTTATAAACATGACAATCATCATTTTTAAACCTTCTAGACAGATAATTCTAGGGTGATGCAAAAAAAATCGATATTTTTTTTGGATCTCCAACGGAAATCGTTAGTACATAAAAAAAGGAATTTTCCTAAAATTTTAGACTTTTAGAAAAATTTTTTGATAGTGCTCAAACCACTTTTCGATATTTTCCTGTTTTTTTTTTCACAAAGATCGCGAAGCAAAATTTTTTTTTGGTCGAATATCAGAAAATGTTGGGGACTCATAAATCCAATGAAATTTTGTTATTCTCAAAAAAATTTTAAGGCTACCTCGCATAGATTATTTCTTTTTTTTCTGTATAGCTATTGTGACGAAACACTTTTCAAATCGACTCGAGCCCGAACATAACCTCGAAAAACATCGCGACGCGGCGCGATGTTTTGACCGAGCGCGTACAACGACCGGTGAGACGCGTCACTGCTGGCCGGCGGCGGCCGTACTGGAGGGCAATACAAAGGCCCGATACAAGCGGCGGAGTGTGACACTAGCGGCGCCGCGTATTAAAAACTCGAATTATCATATTTTTCTCTTTTGTTAATTAAAATTCAACGCGATTTCGTAAAATATTGTAGATAGGCTCAAGTGAAGCGGAAAATTATAATGAATCGAAGAAAAATGATCATGAGTCAAATTGATAATATAAAATCTAATCACAAATGAAAAATGTAAAAATCAACTGCGACGCATGCACGAGCAGAGCGTTAATGGGCTATAGGACGCGTACGTGACTTTTAGCGATTGTAATTATTCGAATCATATTAAATGAAGTAACAATGCCAAATTAAAGAAGAAAATAATTAATAACTGATCAAATTGAAGTTTTCGTTGTTGAAAATCGCAATAAGCTGAAAATCATAAAAAGCGGTAGACCGCGTATCAGATATTAGCCCGCTCGACCAACAGTAGAGCGCGAATCATGGCAACGAGCCAATCGCGAGCCCCGTTACGAAAATATGCGCAGAACCGATCTGAAAACCGAAAATTCGGCGTTTGATAATTTTATGGTGGGGACACAAGTATAAGAAGCGCTGCGCGACTCATTCGGCAGGCAGTCCTTTCTCAAAATTTTGACTCGGAACAAAAAGGCTGACCTCAAACATTCTTCCTGATTTTGGCAAGTAACCTAACCTATTATCCTAATTTTTCCTGGATGCCTGGAATCTCGGAGTGATTCGGCGACGTTTCAATCCCAGAGTCCAGGGTCCGCACCTAACCTTTAAACTTTTCAAATTACCGTTGCACGGGATCTCGGAGCGATTCAGTGACGTTTCAATCCCAGAGCCTGGGGTTTGTTCCTTAACTTAACCTATTTTTATTTCTTCTTTTGCTTGCTAGAATCAGGAATGGTTTTTTTTTGTAAATTAACTTGTGAGTTTGTAAATTCTGTAAATTTTCTTGATTATAATTTTTTAAATTCAAACTTGTCACAACTGATCCCGAGTCAGACCTAAAACTTTATTTTTGTAAATTTTGTAAATTCCGTAACATTATCGATAATTCAAGAGGTCGCGGTACGAATTTGAGATTATATCGCTGCAAAAATAATAATAATAAATTTTTCTTATTGTATAATATCAAAAAAAACTTTGAATTATCGAAACCTTTTTGCTTTTTATTTTGAAAATAGGCGAAAAACGCGTAAATTAAAAATGGTTCAAATTCAAAACGGCGAGTGAAACAAAATTTCTCACAATTGGCGAGCGCGATCGCGAACATTTCACGACAACAAATCAAAAACGAATTTATCCTGTAAAATCGATTAAAATTGAATAAATCGGATTTGTTAAATCTTTCAAAATCAAATTCCGCATTCTCACGTTTCTTTCATACCTGCTCCTTTTAAAATGAAGGTAGCTCGAATCTATGCGTGGCGGCGTTCAGGCCAGGTCGGCAAGAGCGTTTCGTTACCCTATAAATTATGAGATTAAGAAACGCGTGCCTACAGATGGCAGTTTTTGTCATCCTTCCAAAAGAAAAGGTAAATGTACTTTGCAAAAGCATAGTTTTTCAAAATTCCATGTTATAACAATGATTTTTATCGATTTGCCTGTATTTTTCATAGAGATAAATATTTTTATGCACGAAAATTTGCTAGGACATCGTACAAAAATAACAACGTGACAAATAAAGCTGTGTTTTGCCAAATTCAAATTTTTTATTTCAAAGTGTCATATTTCACCGCAGAAAACGATAAAATTTGGGAATTTTCAAGTTTTCTCGTGCGTTATAGAAATTAGTAAAATTATTTAGTAATTTAGTAATTAATTAAGTTGATTAATTATTAAAATAGGACCGAATTCTATTAGAAAAAAATAGAGACCAACGGATGCAAACCCACAAATATTTTTCGTTAAACTTCCAAAATTGGTCTCTTAATTTTTGCAGATTTATAAAAAAATTGAATTAACAAGATCGAAATAAGTCTATTGTACAAAGTTGCCTTCCTGTCTAAACTCAAATAGTTGTTCATTGTAAACAAACAGTTGAGAACTGAAATTTTTTGCGATTTTGCATTCATAAGCCTACATTTCTTTTTTATTAAAATTCAGTCAAATTATTTTATTAATTTTTATAATAAATGGGAAAACTCGAAAATTCCCAAATTATAACGTCTTCTGCGGTGAAATACCAAACTTTGAAAAAGAGAATTTCAATTCGACAAATTTTGAAAAATTGTTTTTGCAGAATACTTTCATTCCTTCTTTTGGAAGGACGACAAGAAATCGTTATTTGTGGCTACAAGTTTTTTAATTTCATAATTTATAGCTAAATATACAGAAAGAAAGAAAGAAATTATACGAGGTAGTCTTAAGGTTGTTGCTAAATCTTTTGACAGGGTGGGGGTAAGGGGCGGAACTCCTATGCTTATGCATTGAGTGACGTCAGTAATGCCAACTTATAGATAATGAATGATTACTTTCAATTCAGATGAACAATTCGAAAATTTTCACCTCTGTAAATTATAATATTAATTATAATTCAGAAATACGGTCATTTCAATCACCCAAAGTTGATAGAAAATTTATTCACGATGATTGAAAATTGTGTTGAAATACCAACAAAGTTACGAAATACCAACAAAGATACGCAACGTTACCAACAAAGTTTGGCAAAGTTGCGTGTGATTTCTTCATATGAAGCTGTTGGATTGGATGCAGTGAGACCTATGCTTTTGTGTTTTTATGTCATTTTTTTCGCCCGGCGTTTTTGGAGGTTATCATGTCAACCACTGCGGTAAACGAAAATGATGGAGAAACAAATTCAAAAAAACCTCAAACTCATCAGTGGAATGGTCGATTTGTCAGTTCTCACGTTTATAAGCATCGCACTATGCTTGTTTTTGCAAGGAGTCTGGTGTAGGTGGCGAAATAATAAGTACGCCGGAGAGTAAAGGAAAAATCAATGAATGACTTATTGGTGGTAACTTCTCGATGAGATTGTACATAATTAGTGCGTACGAGCCCGCCAAGTTTGCCCGCCAAATTGCTCATTCGAAAACAAATCAGGGCTGTTCTATAATGACAAATATAATAAAATGGATAGAAATAAAAATAATATCTCCAAGTAATTTGAACTTGATTGTTTGCAAGTTTGTATAGCAATATCCACTTCTCCTTTTCTTCAGTGAACACATTTTAGGATTTTAGTATAAATTTCTATGAATTATTTGCTTAGTACATTTTTATAGATTCCATTCTCATACGAACATTTTTTATGGGACAATCTTTTTCATGAAATTATCAGCAAATAAGGGACCATCAATGTACTTTTCCCAATCTTATTTTCCCTGGGTATGATGTTCGACTTATAAAGTTAGTTTCCACCATAAAAGACCAATTTTTCGTAAAAATTGTAGTGAAAATATTTCATCACAAGTCTGCCCTTGAACTTTGGCGATTTTTTTCCTTATACTCTAATATGTTATGCCTATTAGGAACTCAACAGCATGGAGGAATCCGGGATGAGGCCCGAGAAATGAATTTCGGTTTATAACCAAGAGACTCGGCAGAGTCTTGGGACAAGTACATTAACAGCCCTGTCGTCTGCTGGCCCGAGGCTCTCGCCGAGACTATATTATCTCTGAATAAAACGATTCGCGGTGGTGGGGGTAAAATCGACATGTCATTTTCTTGAATTGCGAAGCTCAGGAGTTATGTCGCAATTTGAAAATTGAACTTTCAGCGAATTAAGAAATTCTCTTTCGATTGCGCCCAAAATCAGCATGATCGGTGGCGTAATTGCTGAGAAAAAACTTTGCACGGGCTCAAGATTATGCAAAAAGTACCAACACATTTACGCAGCTGACGTATCCGTATATGGGTTCAGACCGATACATACAAGGGCTTCTTGATGCCCATCATAACCAATCACCGGTGAGAATCTATCCGTCTCGACCAATCGCCGATGAGAAAGTTTCTGATAGTCCTCAATGTTTTCTTGTATACCGTCTGTTATCGTCTGTTATGTTATTATAAAGTGATTGCGATCGTAGCCCCGTGGATCAACGGTGCAAGATTTGCAAATTTCGTTTAAATAAATAAAACATTATTGGAAATAGCAGTGGATATAATCAATTTTATTTTTTTCATAAAAGAAGTTTCAATAAGTTTCGAGCTCAATTCACGACAATAATATCTATAATAAATAAAACCTCAAAAGTGGATTAATTGATCTTATACAGTGATCAATTAATTGTGAGTGAGAGTATAGTGAGTGAGTGAGAGAGAGAGAGAATAAAAGTGAGAGTGAGTAAAATGTTGAGAAGTGAAAACGTGAATAATGTGTGTCGTGAAAATTAAGAATTATCTGTTCTACTTCGATATCGTAATATATACATAGATAGCAAATTTGCGAGATTTCGCGTCATGTTGACGTTTGAGGTTATGACCGCCGGAGTGCTGTTGCGTGCAGAGTGTAGAAAAATAAAAGTGGTTATTGAAAAGTGGAAGGAATCGATATTATTAATGACGTGACTAATTAGTGTTGAATAATAATAATAATAACAATGAGAAAAAAAACGTTCGTTCATTATAACCTCTACAACGTTCTTTCCAAACAGAAATTCTATGTTGTGTAATTACATTAAAGAAAGAGGTGGATGGTTGTGTGTAAACGAATTCAAATAAATTTTAAAAAACTTTGGTCAAGTAATTCAATGTATTGTTGTCATAATTTCTTTCATTTAGTTTGGCTGTGTTCACCGGTCCCTTTTTTCCACCTCCTTAGCTTACAGTGTATTGTCATACCAATTTCTATTCGTTCTCCAGACAATACGAGAGATATTCGTATTTCTATTTCTTTATATTGATTTCAACAAGATAATTTGAAATATTTATAACAAAAAGCCTTCATGATTGCTTGTTCATACACCCAAGTTTTGAAAAATCTTTTGGCCATGTAAATGCATAGATATATTCACTTGAGTTGTTACATGATAAATTTGGAAATTTATTTCAATAAGTCATTGGGTGCTTAATTTTCATGATATCAAAATTTGTATCTTCGAAATGCAATGAACACCTCTAAAGTTCGACAAAGTGATGAAGTGACATGTATATTGAATATTTCCAGACCATGTTTGTGATTGGCATTGTGGGTTGAAAAATTCTTGTCTGTAAGTCTACACCTGATCATTTTTGGATGTGATCAAATATTTTGCCTGCGGATAACCATGGAGACATACAAAATGACAGCATTTTGCTTGCTTCAACATGCATCGTATCTGTCACTTTTTTTTGAATGTGTCATAATAAGTTTCAAAAATGTGGTTCATGTAATTTTGAAGTGTTTTTCCCTATAGCACCAAAGTCTGTATAACTGGTGCGTAGCAAGTACCTATGAACTTTGATATTTCTGTGAAATAGCAGGTATGCCAATCTTTTAACTTTTTGGTTCCGACTGGAATATATTAACGAAGATATTCATTACTAAAGTCTTCACCTACTTATTTCTGAATAGATCTGAAATTACCGTCTTCAGAAACTAATGCACAGATACATGAAACAATTTTGATTTCTGTTCTCTTTCAATTGCGCTGTCTTTTTTCTTTTTAACTATGGCTCTGCTCTTTCCGATACTTGTTTTGACTCCATCGGTTTGCAGCGGATCGATGCATATTATTAATTGGTTGCCTAATATGTGTCCTATGATTTTCTACTATTTCTTCATGCTGATTGTGGTAACGTGATTCAAGAGGTTTCCAATTATGATCATCAATCGCACATTTTGTACAACAGATTCTCAAAACAGTTTCTGGTCTTGATATAAGTGTAGTTATTCTTTTTCCACCTGGTCTGTCGAGTAATAAATTTTGAAACTTGTTCCAAAAAGTCTTTGGATGCTTTTTTTTGCTGATAATATGAAAACTCGAATCTTTGGAATGCGGTAGGCAAACACAAATTTTGACAACAATACTTATGAAATGACGTGTATGTTGAGTATGATTCCTATTCTGCAAACTGCAAATGTGGAATTATTGGTGAAAACATTCTTTACGATAAGTGTACAGTTGCTCAGTTTTCGATGCGATTAAGTATAATACCTGCCAACATCATGGAAACCTACAGAATTTCTGAATGTTATGTGCGCTATGTCATTTTAATGTAAAATCATGACTTCTAACAACTTTCCACTCTAATACTATAGATTTGGATCATTGAAATACAGCAAAAATCTGCAAACTATAAAATTTATATACTGTGTCATTCATTTTATTTTTTGACTCGCACCGTAACATAAATATGAAGTGGAAAATTCATTACAAAAGTCTTCAGTTGCTCATTTATGGGTGGATTTGAAATTGCTGTCTTCCAAACTCATTGCGCAGATACATTGAATTGCAGCAGATACCTGCGAACTTTAAAATTTCTGTGGATAAATATATGTGCTAAGTATCACTTCCTATCTTTAATTATGGTAATATGTAATGGAACTTGATTCAGCAAGTTTTAAAGTGTTTCTTTTCAAATAGTATTGAAGTTTGTATTACTGCGGTATGGAGCGAATACCTTCAAATTTTGATATTTTTGTGTCGCAGCATGTGTGCCAATCATTTTAATTTTTTACTCCAACGTAACATGTAATTTCAAAAATTCATCACAAAAGTTTTCATATTTATTATTTATTTCGTAGAAACCAACGTTATAAGCCGAAAATCATATCTCGGCCCCCAACCCGCTTTTCACCGTGCTCTTTAGTTCCTAATTGACAAAACATATTAGGGTACAAGGAAAAAAAGCGCCAAAGTCCAAGAACATACCTGTGTCGAAATATTTCCAGTAAAATTTTGACGCAAAATAGGTCCTTTTTCGTGGAAACCAACGTTATAAGACGAAAATCATAAATAATCCATAGAAATTCAAACTAAAATCCTATAGTCAACTGAAAATAAATAAGGAACTTTTGAGAAAAAAGACGTGATATCAAACCATAAACTTCCCCTAGGAAAAAAAAGGTTGGGACAAGTACATTGATGGTCCCTCGTTTGCTGATAATTCCATCCATAAAAAAAACTTAAACAAATTTTTTTTTTAAATTGTAAAAAAAATTATTTTATAAAAAAAAATACAGAACAATTCGAAAAAAATTTCACAAATCTTGAAAAAACATTATATTAAAACAAAAACTAATCTGTATCTATTTTTCAACGTGTCAAAAGAATCAAATAACAAGTAAAAAATAAAAAACCGAAAAATCGGTCTTGAAATCATTTTGGAAACCGATGCCTCATTCTTCTTATTAGATTTGAACAGCTAAATCAACTGAACAAAATTCCATCTAATTTACGTGCGGCATTAAAATTTATTATATTAATTCGAGACCAAGTATTTTCTAATGATCTGAAAAAAGTTACTACTTGAATTACGTGCAGCGTTAAAATTTATCATATCAATCGGAGGACAAGTATTTATTAGTAACTCCAAATTTTGACATTATTAAATTCTTTTAAGATGCTTTTAAATCCAAAAAAATCACATGAAAGCTAGTCATATGTTACTCTATGGTGGCAGAGACTTATAAGAAAATCAATTCTTCTCAGACTTTCAGGATCCTCTGGTATTATTCACAAAATTCGACGTCGATTGGATCGATACAAATTATGTTTACATATGTGTTAAAAGTACTTGTCCGGTCCATCACTTTCCGTTTAAATTGTTCATCCCAATAATAATCAGTGCTTGTCTAGAACTGATGTATCACAAGTATCCATGCAGAGGTAATTGAGAGAATTATCTTCAAGTAATTTTTACGTAATTGCACTAATTTAATAAAAAAAGCAAAGAAATTGTTTCGCAATATACAAGGGATATTATTGTCCATTGATAAATGAAAATAATTGTCCATAATATATATTTTCAAGTTTAAAAAATAACTCTCCAGTTTGTATTCAATGACGGCAATTTTTGCTTCTCACTTATTCTTCCAGCGAACGAATTCCATTCGGAATAGGAATTAACCTATACTATTATTAAGAACATTAAACTAATAATGAATCGCATTTCAATAAATGTTTAACCGGATTCTGCCATACAATTCCATTTTTTCATGATTGATTTTTATTTAAATGAATAGTGATGGGCCGGACAAGTACTTTTAACACATATGTAAACATAATTTGTATCGATTCAATCGACGTCGATTTTTGTGAATAATACCAGAGGATCCTGGAAGTCTGAGAAGAATTGATTTTCTTATAAGTCTCTGCCACCATAGAGTAACATATGACTAGCTTTCATGTGATTTTTTTGGATTTAAAAGCATCTTAAAAGAATTTAATAATGTCAAAATTTGGAGTTACTAATAAAATACTTGTCCACCGATTGATATCATAAATTTTAATGCTGCACATAATTCAAGTAGTAACTTTTTTCAGATCATTAGAAAATACTTGGCCTCGAATTAATATAATAAATTTTAATGCCGCACGTAAATTAGATGGAATTTTGTTCAGTTGATTTAGCTGTTCAAATCTAATAAGAAGAATGAGGTATCGGTTTCCAAAATGATTTCAAGACCGATTTTTCGGTTTTTTATTTGTTACTTGTTATTTGATTCTTTTGACACTTTGAAAAATAGATACAGATTAATTTTTGTTTTAATATAATATTTTTTCAAGATTTGTGAAATTTTTTTCGAATGTTGGTTTCCACGTAAAAGACCAATTTTTCTTCAAAATTGTACTGAAGATATTTCGGCACTGGTTTGGTCTCGGACTTTGGTAATTTTTCTCCTCGTTTTCTAATATGTTTTGTCTATTGGGAATCCAAGAGCATGAAGAAATGCGTGTTGTGGGCCATAATATAATTTTCGGCTTATAACGTTGGTTTCCACGAAAAACAACAAATTTCTCGTCAACAGTGTACAGAAAATATTCCGTCACAGGTCTGTCCATGGAGTTGGGCTATTTTTTTTCTTCTACTCTAATATGCTATGCTTATTGTGAACCCAAGAGAATGGTAGAAAGCGGGTTGGGGGCCGAGATATGATTTTCGGCTTATAACGTTGGTTTCCACGCAAAAGGACCTATTTTTCGTCAAAATTGTACTGGAAATATTTTGGCACTGGTTTGTTCTTCCACGTTGGTGATTTTCCCCCTTATCTTCTAATATGTTTTGTGTAATAGGAACCTAAGAGGGTGAAGAAATGCGTCTCGTGGGCTGTAATATGATTTTCGGCTTATAACGTTGGTTTCCCCCACAAAAGATCTATTTTTCGTCAAAATTGTACTGGAAATATTTCGTCACCTGTCTGTCCTTGGCCTTTGGCGATTTTTTCCAAGTCTTCATACCAAGAAAGAACTGATGTAAAGATTTCCTTAATAGAACAGATTTTATTTATCACTTTTCTTCAAAATTCAAATGAAAGACAGATCAAATTCAAGACACGAAAAATCCAACAGATTTGCCCACTTTAAATGTCGCTTTTGCATTCTGAATCTAGAGATTTCATTTTATCCAAAACGTGCCCTCAATGAAATATATTTCCAAAGTTTGCAAGTGGCCGCTGAGGTCCAATTATCCACAGTTTGATAGTTGCTGAAAAAAAGTACCCGAAATCTTCTAACATTTAATATGCCAGAACTCAAAGCAGCAAAAAAAAACTAAGCGAACTTAATTCAACAGAGCAACAGAATTCAAAGACGTTTAAGGTACCTGCATTGGTTTTGGAGGAAAACTATTTCAGGACAATTCAGAAATGAATTTAGAAATTCGAAAACTCACAATGGAGTAGAAAAAGGAAAATTGAAGTATTTAGAAAAGCGGAAGACTTTTGTGATGAATTTTCTAGATTACATGATACGGTTGGAGTAAATGATTTGAATGATTGGCACACATGCTGCAACACAGAAATATCAAAGTTTGGAAGTATTCGCTGTATATCAGTCATACAAACTTCAATACTATTTGAAAAGGAACACTTAAAAACTTGCCGAACCAAGTTCCATTACATATCAAGAGACGCGGTAGCGGCTCGACACCAAGTATTAAAAGGAAAAACTGCAGCGCGAAAGAAAAGCCAGCGCGAGCCCTGTCGCTACTCTTATATACGCGAATATGCCGGTTTTATGACGTCACAGAATTTTCAAACGGTTCTCACAAACAAACCATTTTATGAAAAAAACCTGAAAATTGATGATGATTTTTTTTCGATTTTTTCCTCTCTATCAAGAGACTCGGTAGAGTATCGGGACAAGTACATTGACAGCCCTGTCGTCTGCTGACCCGAGGCTCTTGCCAAGACTATATTTTCTCTGAATAAAACGATTCGACGTGGTGGGGGTAAAATTCGCATGTGATTTTCTTTAATTACGAAGCTCATGAGTTATGTACGGCTTTGAAAATTGAACTTTCAGCTAATTAAGAAGTTCTCTATCGAATGAGCCCAAAATTAGTTTTTTTTTACAGATAATGTTTTTTTCAAGATTGCATTAAATAAACTCAAACCTCGATCTAATAAATTATCTGTTTTGCATTGCAACCTTGAGCGGTCCCGTCAACTCCTTCCGGGGTCCGTACGGGACCATATAGGCGATCCTAATCATGAAATCCTCTTAACTCCATTAGATATTTCACATTTCAGAAATCCTACGCTTCACGTAGGTTGGTGGCAGCGTCAAATCTCTTACTTGTCCGTCTTGGAACAACAATTTACGTTCGTCCCTTCTGGACGTAACACCGTGCGACGTATTTTTATTTAAATGTCTGCTGTACTACCGTGCTACATTCTGAAGTTGTCGTCAGATTGCCAATCATCAACAACCAATTTCAACAACCAATCATAACATCTGTAAATGGATGTCATCAGATCCAACCAATCAGAAACTCGAAAGCATCAAAATGCCTTTGATTGTGTTGTAAATACAGACACAAATTCTAGAATGTGTTGATAACTTTTGCATAATCTTGAGCCCGTGCAAAGTTTTTTCTCAGCAATTACGCCACCGATCATGCTGATTGTGGGTGGAATCGAAAGAGAATTTATTAATTAATCTCCAGTTCAATTTTCTAAGCCTCAGATGACTCAGGAGTTTCGTAATTGAACAAAATGACATGCCAATTTTACCCCCACCACCGCGAATCGTTTTATTCAGAGAAAAAATAGTCTCGGCGAGCTCGGGCCAACAGACGACAGGGCTATCAATGTACTTGTCCCGAGACTTTACCGAGTCTCTTGATATGAACCCCTAGGAAAAAAAGGTTGGGACAAGTACATTGATGGTCCCTCGTTTCCTACGACGCTGAAGTTTCCAACGTTGGAGTCCAACGAAATGAACGAAAAAAACGTTTGTAATTCACCAATTTTTTATTTCACGAATCGTTGGTGCAACTTGAAAAACTACGAATCGCAAATTTGGCAGGGAAGAAAATAGGAGAATTACTGGAATTATTGGAGAGTTTTTTTCGATCATTTCGTTGGACTCCAACGCTGGAAACTTCAGCGTCATCGTTTCCTGATAATTCCATCCATGAAAAAAACTTTGATAAATTTTTTTTTTTTAAATTGTGATTAAATTATTTGAAAAAAAAAAAAAATACAGAACAATTCGAAAAAAATTTCACAAATCTTGAAAAAACATTATCTTTAAAAAAAAACTAATCTGTATCTATTTTTTAAAGTGTCAAAGGAATCAAATAACAAGTAAAAAAGAAAAATCGGAAAAATCGCGCTTGAAATCATTTTGGAAACCGATGCTTCATTCTTCTTATTTGATTCGAAGAGCTAAATCAATTTAAAAAAATTCCATCTAATTTACGTGCAGCATTAAAATTTATTATATCAATTCAAGGGCAAGTATTTTCTAATAAATTGAAAAAAGTTACCATTTGAGTTACGTGCAGCACTAAAATTTATGATATCAATCGAAGGACAAGTAATTTATGAGTAACTCCAAATTTTAACATTATGGAATTGTTTTAAGAAGCTTTTAAATCCAAAACAAATCACATGTAAGCTAGTCATTTCTTACTCTATGGTGGCAGAGACTTATAAGAAAATTCATTCTGATCAGACTTTTAGGAGCTTCTGAAATTATTCACAATATTCGACGTCGATTGGATCGATACAAATTACGTTTAAATATGAGTTAAAAGTACGTATCCGGCCCATCACTATTCATTCAAATAAAAATCAATCATAAACAAACGAAATTGTACGGCAGCATCCGGTTAAAAATTTATTGAAATGCGATTTATTATTGGTTTAATGTTCTTAATAAGAGTATAGGTTAGTTATGCCGAATGAAATTCGTTCGCTGGAAGAAGTGAGAAGTAAAAATTGCCGTCATTGCAATACTAACTGGGGAGTTATTTTGGAAGTTTAAACATATTTAATGTGCAAAATGTTTTTTATTTATCAATGCACAATAACATCTCTTGTATATTACAGGACAATTCGTTTCCATTCTTATTAAATTAGTGCAATTAAGGGAAAATTACTTGAAGATAACTCTTTAAATTCCCTCTGCATGAATATTTGTGCTCCATCAGTTTTAGAAAAGCCCTGACTTTTATTTGTATAAACAATTTTAATGGAAAGTGATGGGCCGGTCAAGTACTTTTAGCTCATATTTAAACATATTTTGTATCGATTCAATCGACGTCAAATATAGTGAATAATATCAGAAGCTCAAGAAAGTCTGAAAAGAATCGATTTTCTTGTAAGTCTCTGCCACCATAGAGTAAGAAATGACTAGCTTGCATGTGATTTTTTTGGATTTAAAAGCTTCTTAGAACAATTCCATAATGTTGAAATTTGGAGTTACTCATAAATTACTTGTCCTTCGATTGATATCATAAATTTTAATGCTACACGTAAATTAGAGGGAATTTTTTTCATTGAATTAGCTGTTCGAATCAAATAAGAAGAACGAGGCATCAGTTTCCAAAATGATTTCAAGCGCGAATTTTCCGTTTTTTATTTTTTACTTGTTATTTGATTCATTTGACACTTTAAAAAATAGATACAGATTAGTTTTTTTTAAGATAATGTTTTTCAAGATTTGTGAAATTTTTTTCGAATTGTTCTGTATTTTTTTTATAAAATAATTTTTTTGACAATTTAAAAAACAAAAATATTTTTAAGTTTTTTTCATGGATGAAATTATCAGTAAACGAGGGACCATCAATGTACTTGTCACAACCTTTTTTTTCCTAGGGGAAGTTTATGGTTTGATATCACGTCGTTTTTCTCAAAAGTTCCTTATTTATGTTCAGTTGACTATAGGATTTTAGTTTAAATTTCTATGAATTATTTATGATTTTCGGATTATAACGTTGGTTTCCACGAAAAAGACCTATTTTTTGTCGAAATTGTACTGAAAATATTTCGTCACACGTCTGTTCTAGGACTTTGGCGATTTTTTTCCTTGTACTCTAATGTGTTTTATCAATTAGGAACCCCAGAGCACAGTCGAACGCGGGTTGGAGGCCGGGATCAAGAGACTCGGTAGAGTCTCGGGACAAGTACATTGACATCCCTGTCGTCTGCTGGCCCGAGGCTCTCGCCGGGTATACTTTCTCTGAATAAAACGATTCGCCGTGGTGGGGGTAAAATTGGCAAGTGATTTTTTTGAATTACCGAAGTTATGAGTCATCTGAGGCTTTGAAAATCGAACTTTCAGCTAATTAAGAAATTCTCTTTAGATTGCGCCCAAAATCAACACGATCGGTGGCGTAATTGCTGAGAAAAAACTTTGCACGGGCTCAAGATTATGCAAAAGTTACTGACACATCACGAGTTCGACGTATACGTATACGCGTTTTGACGTAGTTAGTGGTAGTAGAGTTGTTGCCTCTACGCATTCTGATTGGCTCAACGATGTTGGCTCCTCCAGCTGCTAGGCCGACCGCGGGTGAGGCTCAAGTGTTAGAAGGCCTAAAATAGCGAACAGGCATTCTGTATATCTATATATGCGTTTTACAGAATGCATGTTCGCCATTTTAGGCCTTCTAACTTTTGAGTCTTACCCCGACCGCGCTCAGACTCCGTGAATATTATATTATATATATATATATATATATATAAAACATGTGTCAGTTTTCGATCATCGTATAAACAAACGGAGTTTTGACATTATGGGATGCGTGTGGGATAAATAAAAAAAACTTTCGTCATCTAACGAAGTGCATAGTACTAAAACCTGTGGAATACTAAACTAAACCGGTATAAAAGCAGTCGCGTAAATGTAGTCTGTGATCTGTCGTGTGTATAAAAAAATAAAATAAAAATGAAATGCATGTCGACGAAACTTTTTAAGATTTCATTAATTCGTTTGACTGAAAATAAGTTTATCATTTCTATCATTTGTAAATAGGTTATATGATATCAATACATCGATACGCACATCCGAAACCACCTGAAACTTGTTTTCATACTGAACGTCATTTTGACAGGTGAGGTTATAATCCCCAAAGTGCTGTTGTGCAGACTCTAATTAATAAATGAAAATGGTTAGTGAAAAGTGGTTTATATTTATTTTGTTAAAACTTGTGGTATACTAAACCGGTATAAAAGCGGCCGCGTAAATGTAGACTATGATTTGTGTGTGCTAAAAAATGTAAAAAATGCGCGATTCATATGTCAACGAAACTTTTGAAGATTTCATTATTTCGTTCGATTGGAAATAAGTGTCAACTGAGATAATCTTTCAATTAAACCAGAGTTCGCGGAATATTGTCCAGTGTAAATATATCATCAGTTCCGTGATAACATATCATATGCAATAATGTAGGTCATATATACGAGTTCCCTTTGATAGCTGTGTGGTAACGAACCGGCCGGGGTTTGACGTTACGAAGTGCGGGACAAATGTAGCAAACGTTCGCATAGTTAGAGAATAATATAAATAAGGCAAATCAGTTTATCAAAAATAGGTCTGGAAGTTGTAGGAAAAAATGTTCGTCAACCTATAAAGTCAAATTTTCTATTTGCGATCTGAAATATTATGGTTGATATTTAATAAAACAAGAACACACAGAACTGTTAGTATATATAATGTGAGAAACTCCAATCGAAGAAATGTTTTCTAATTTATTTCTTGTGTCATCATTATTTTTGAATATTCCCATATTTTGCTTCCTATTGAGTTTGGCTCTGCTCTATCCGATCCTTGTTTTGACTCCATCGGTTTGTAGCGGATGGATACATAGTATTAATTGGTTTCCTAATATGTGTCCTATGATTGTCTAATATTTCTTCATGCTGATTGTGGTAACGTAATTTAAGTGGTTTCCGACTATGATCATCAATCGCACATTTTGTATATCAGATTCTCAAAACAGTTTCTGGTGTTGATATAAGTGTAGTTATACTTTTTCCACCTGGTCTGTCGAGTAATAAATTTTGAAACTTGTTCCAAAAAGTCTTTGGATGTTTTTTCTGCTGATAGTATGAAAAGTTGAATCTTCGGAATGCGGTAGGCAAACACAAATTTTGACAACAATACTTATGAAATAACGTGTATGTTGAGTATTCCTATTCCGCAAACTGCAAATGTGGAATTATTGGTGAAAACATTCATTACGATATGTCTACAGTGGCTCAGTTTTGGATGCGATTGAGTATAATGCCTGCCAACATCATGGAAACCTACAGAATTTCTGAATGTTATGTGCGCTATGTCATTTTAATGTAACATCATGACTTTGAACAACTTTTCACTATAATACTATATGGATTTGGACCATTGAAATACAGCAAAAATCTGCAAACTATAAAATTTATATACTTTGCCATTCATTTTACTTTTTGACTCTCACTGCAACATAAATATGAAGTTAAAAATTCATTAGAAAAGTCTTCAGTTGCTCATTAATGCTTTGAAATTTGATTTGAAATTGAATGAAAATGATTTGAAATTGCTGTTTTCGAAACTCATTGCGCAGATACATTGAATTGCAGCAGATAGTTGCGAACTTTAAAATTTCTGTGGATAAATATATGTGCTAAGTATCACTTCCTATCTTTAATTATGATAATATGTAATGGAACTTGATTCAGCAAGTTTTAAAGTGTTTCTTTTCAAATAGTATTGAAGTTTGTATTACTGCGGTATGGAGCGAATACCTTCAAATTTTGATATTTTTGTGTCGCAGCATGTGTGCCAATCATTTTAATTTTTTACTCCAACGTAACATGTAATTTCAAAAATTCATCACAAAAGTTTTCATTTTATTATTTAACTTAATTTTCCTTTTTCTAAATTCCACGCTAAATTTCTGATTTTCTAAATTTATTTCTAAATTATCCTGAAATGAAATTGTTTTCCTCCACAACCAATGCAGGTACCTTAAACGTCTTTGATTTCCGTTGCTCTGTTGAATTAAGTACGCTCAGTTTTTTTTGCTTCTTTGAGTTCTGACATAATAAATGTTTCCCAGTGCCTTTTATTTGCAACTATCAAACTGTAGATAATTGGATCTCAGCGGCCACTTGCAAACTTTGGAAATATATTTTATCAGGGGCATGTTTTGGATGACACGAAAACGTCTAGATTCCGAATGCAAAAGCGACATTTAAAAATGGCCAATTCTGTTGGATTAGTTGTGTCTTGAATTTGATCTGTTTTCCTCTTTTCCTTTCTTTTTTCTAACGTTATAAGCCGGAAATCATATCTCAGCCCGCAACACGCATTGCTACATGCTCTTGAGTTCCCAATGGACAAAACATATTAGAAGACAAGGGGAAAAATCGCCAAAGTCCAAGGACAGACCTGTGACGAAATATTTCCAGTACAATTTCGACGAAATTTAGGTCTTTTTTCGTGGAAACCAACGTTATAAGCCGAAAATCATAAATAATTCATAGAAATTTAAACTAAAATCCTATAGTCAACTGAACATAAATAAGGAACTTTTGAGAAAAAAGACGTGATATCAAACCATAAACTTCCCCTAGGAAAAAAAAGGTTGGGACAAGTACATTGATGGTCCCTCGTTTGCTGATAATTCCATCCATAAAAAAAACTTTAAAAATATTTTCTTTTTAAATGGTCAAAAAAATGATTTTATAAAAAAAAATACAGAACAATTCGAAAAAATTTGCACAAATCTTGAAAAAACATTATCTGTAAAAAAAACTAATCTGTATCTATTTTTTAAAGTGTCAAAAGAATCAAATAACAAGTAAAAAATAAAAAACCGAAAAATCGCGCTTGAAATCATTTTGGAAACCGATGCCTCATTCTTCTTATTTGATTCGAACAGCTAAATCAATTGAAAAAAATTCCATCTATTTTACGTGCAGCATTAAAATTTATTATATCAATTCGAGGCCAAGTATTTTCTAATGAATTGAAAAAAGTTACCACTTGAGTTACATGCAGCACTAAAATTTATGATATCAATCGAAGGACAAGTAATTTATGAGTAACTCCAAATTTCAACATTATGGAATTGTTCTAAGAAGCTTTTAAATCCAAAAAAATCACATGCAAGCTAGTCATTTCTTACTCTATGGTGGCAAAGACTTATAAGAAAATCGATTCTTTTCAGACTTTCAAGAGCTTCTGATATTATTCACAATATTCGACGTCGATTGGATCGATACAAATTATGTTTAAATATGAGTTAAAAGTACTTGTCCGGCCCATCACTATTCATTCAAATAAAAATCAATCATAAAAAAACGAAATTGTACGGCAGAATCCGGTTAAAAATTTATTGACATGGGATTTATTATTAGTTTAATGTTCTTAATAATAGTATAGGTTAGTTATACCGAATGAAATTCGTTCGCTGGAAAAAGTGAGAAGTAAAAATTGCCGTCATTCCAATACCAACTGGGGAGTTATTTTTGGAAGCTTGAACATATTTAATGTGCAAAATTTTTTTTATTTATCGATGCACAATAACATCCCTTGTATAGTACAGGACAATTCGTTTCCATTCTTATTCAATTAGTGCAATTAAGGGAATATTACTTGAAGATAACTCTCTAAATTCGCTCTGCATGAATATTTGTGCTCGATCAGTTCTAGAGAAGCCCTGATTTTTATTTGAATAAACAATTTTAATGGAAAGTGATGGGCCGGACAAGTACTTTTAACTCATATTTAAACATAATTTGTATCGATCCAATCGACGTCGAATATTGTGAATAATATCAGAAGCTCCTGAAAGTCTGAAAAGAATCGATTTTCTTATAAGTCTTTGCCACCATAGAGTAAGAAATGACTAGCTTGCATGTGATTTTTTTGGATTTAAAAGCTTCTTAGAACAATTCCATAATGTTGAAATTTGGAGTTACTCATAAATTACTTGTCCTTCGATTGATATCATAAATTTTAGTGCTGCATGTAACTCAAGTGGTAACTTTTTTCAATTTATTAGAAAATACTTGGCCTCGAATTGATATAATAAATTTTAATGCTGCACGTAAAATAGATGGAATTTTTTTCAATTGATTTAGCTGTTCGAATCAAATAAGAAGAATGAGGCATCGGTTTCCAAAATGATTTCAAGCGCGATTTTTCGGTTTTTTATTTTTTACTTGTTATTTGATTCTTTTGACACTTTAAAAAATAGATACAGATTAGTTTTTTTTACAGATAATGTTTTTTCAAGATTTGTGCAAATTTTTTCGAATTGTTCTGTATTTTTTTTTATAAAATCATTTTTTTGACCATTTGAAAAGAAAATATTTAAAAATTTTTTTTTATGGTATGATTTTCAGCTTATAACGTTGGTTTTCACGAAAAAAGACCTATTTTTCATAAAAATTGAACTGGAAATATTTTGTCGCAGGTCTATCCTTGGATTTTGGCAATTTTTTTCTTTGTACTCTGATATGCTTTGTCAATTAGGAACCAAAGAGCACGGTGGAAAGCGGGTTGGAGGCCGAGATATGATTTTCGGCATATAACGTTAGAAAAAAAAAAAAGGAAAAGAGGAAAGAGATCAATTTCAAGTCACAACAAATCCAACAGAATTGGCCATTTTTAAATGTCGTTTTCGCATTCTGAATCTAGACATTTTCGTGTCATCCGAAACGTGTCCCCGATGAAATATATCACCAAAGTTTGCAAGTGGCCGCTGAGATTCAATTATCTACAGTTCGATAGTTGCAGAAAAAAGGCACCCGGAAACATTTATCATATGAGATCTCAAAGAAAGCAAAAAAAACTGAGCGTACTTATTTCAAGAGAGCAACGGAATTCAAAGACGTTTAAGAGGATAGATCAGTTGGTATATCGTAACCGTGAGTGCGAGAGAGATAGTTGTAAATTTCGAAATCGAAATTCTTTGACACAGTTTGACCGATTAAAAAAGGCTCTGTCAGTCGATTTTTGCCATCGTTCTGCGTAGGCTGACAGAGCCTTTTTTCAATCTATCAAACTGTATCAAAGAATTTCGATTTCGAAAATTCCAAGTGAGGTTAGTCGACTGATTCATACTCTTAAGGTACCTGCATTGGTTTTGGAGGAAAATAATTTCAGGACAATTCAGAAATGAATTTAGAAATTAAAAAATTCAGAGTAGAATAGAAAAAGGAAAATTTAGAAATTTTGAAATGCTGACGACGTTTGTGATGAATTTTTGAGATTACATGGTATGGTGTGGTTGGAGTAAAAAATTTAAATGATTGGCACACATGCTGCGACACAAAAATATCAAAGTTTGAAGGTATTCGCTCCATACCGCAGTAATACAAACTTCAATAGTATTTGAATAGAAATACTTCAAAACTTGCTGAATAAAGTTCCTTTACATATTACCATAATCAAAGATATAGGGGGTGATACTTAGCACAGATACTTATCCACAGAAATTTCAAAGTTCGCAGGTATCTGCTGCGATTCAATGTATCTGCGCAATGAGTTTGGAAAACAGTAATTTCAAATCCATCCATAAATCAGCAACTGAGGAATTTTGTAATGAATTTTTCACTTCATATCTAGAGTCGCGGTAGCGACTCTGAGACAAGTACATTTATGTATGACGAGTCGCTTCCAGAGAGTCTTTACCGGAGCGAGAGTGTTTTTCAGCTGTTTTCGATAACACTCAAAATTTATTTCTTTAATAACCGAATAATTACAGTATTCTAAAGAATCCTGCAAGATGACGTATTTTTAATTTTTTTTTATCTTTCGATCGCGACCTCTACGAACTCTGTAGCTTAACGCATTGAAAAGATATTAATTATTTATTTTATAATTTCATCAAAAAATGTTGCATTTTTTCGCACACATTTTTGATGTTTATTTGTTTTTTCTTTAGTGACAAATCTGGTACCATAATACATTTTATATATCTATATATTTTTTTCTGATGCCATAATACAAATTGTATACCTATATATTTCCATGAATCTGTTCATGCTTCAAAAATTTGGAAAGTGACAGTTCCCCGTTGTATTCAAAATTTAAGCTGTCAATTTCACGAAATGTTATCCAATCATTCAAGGATTAAAGGATACCACATGTTCGTTTTACCAAGAAATCTGAGTCACGTATTGTGGCCGAATCTTTTTTTTTAATGTTCTTTTAGTAGGTGTGATTCTATCGTTTAATATTCTTTTAGTAGGAATGATGCTATCGACTAAATCGTTGGATTGGGCTTTTTTTTACTCGTGCTTATCGTTGATGATAAGCATTGGAGTGAATTTAAGTGAAGAATGCGCCAAATGTACATTCGTACATTCTTTATTTTTTGTATGAGCAAAGCTTGCAGGAAAAAAATAATTACGCGCGTCATCGTACGAGGTTAGAATGATGTGTCGGTGCATACGCAGTAGAGAAACGATCTCGACCCCTTTTCACCAAGGGCACAAGCAAAATCCATCTCTCGTAGGTGGCTTGATAGTTTTCGATTTCTAAGTCGACGGCTCCATGGTTTTCGATGTCTAGATAGATTTCTCCCAGGTTTTCGAAGTCTAGGTATATTTCTCCATGGTTTTCGATGTCTAAGTATATTTCTCGACGATTCTCTATGTCTAGGTCGACGGCTCCAAGAATTTCGATGTCTAGGTCGATGGGTCCGTAGTTTCCGATGTCTAGGTATATTTCCTCATGGTTTTCGATGTCCAGGTATATTTGTCCATAGTCTTCGATGTCTACGTATATTTCTCCATAGTTTTCGATGTCTAGGTATATTTCTTCATGGTTTTCGATGTCTAGGTATGATTCATGATAGTCGTTGCCATTCACATCGACGGCTTCATAGATTTCGACCCTAGGTATATTTCTTAACGGCTTTTGATGTCTAGGCCGACGGCTCTATGGTTTTCGATGTCTAGGTCGAAGGCTCCACGGTTTTTTATGTGTAGGCCGACGGTTCCATGGTTTTTGATGTCCAGATCGACGGCTCCATAGTTTTCGATGTCTAGGTCGACGACTGCAAGGTTTTCGACATTTAAGTCGGCGCCTCCATAGTTTTCGATGTCCAGATATATTTCTTCATGGTTTTCAATGTCTAGGTATATTTTTTTCCACTGTTTCCGTTATCCAGGTCATCGGCGCTATAGTTTTTAATGTCTAGGTATACTTCTCCATGTTTTTCGATGTCTAGGCATATTTCTCCATGGTTTTTCATGTCCAGGTATAGTTCTCCATAGTTTTCGCTATCCCGGGCGACGGTTCCATAATTTTCCATGTCTAGCTATGTTTCTCTACGATTTGCGATGTCTAGGTTGACGGATCTATGGTTTTCAAAGTTTGGGTCGATAGCTCTATAGTTTTCGATGTCCAGGTCGACGGCTCCACAGTTTTTGATGTCTAGGTATTTTCCCCGTAGCTTTCGATGTCGAGGTCGATGACTCAATGGTTTTCGATGTCTGGATATATTTCATCATGGTTATCGATATCCTGATCGAAGATTCCATGGTCTTCAATAACAGGGGAGATTTAAAGAACCCAGAATATCATGAATAAATATCACCGGACACTGATAAACATGAAACTGTCAATCTAGATACTGGAACCTAATGAAATATGATACCAGATGAAAAAGATAATGAAACATGGAAACGTCCTCTCAAACATCGAAAAACAATGACAATAACAGTGTTAACATGGTAATCATTGAGAGATTGTTCTCGACCCCATAAACTATGGCGACCCAAATATCGAAAACTATGGAGCCGTTGGCCTCGCCATCGAAAGCCGTAGAGAAATATACCTAGACATCAAAAACTTTTGAGAAATATACCTGGACATCGAAAACTATGGAGCCATCCCCCTGTACTCCTGTTTATTCTTATTGAACTGCTTCAAGATTGGTGGGCTTGAAGACGCTGTTGCAATAAAAGTAGCGCTGCAGCGCTACAAGAAAACTATTCACTCGCTTAATCGCACGGAATGCACCCTAGTTCGGAATAAATTTTCAAATAAAATGTATTGTGTATGATATAAATATTGAATCCAAACGGAAATGTGTAGAATTGAATTGAATATTATAGATGGGTATATTTGTTGAATATATCTATTTTTACAATAATTCAATTTAACACATTACATTTTTGATTCTTTATTCAATTCTCATGGAAAACATTTTATTTAATAACGAATGAAGAATTTATATTCGTTTACGATATTTGTTTGATTATATTCTCAGATTTCAATTCCCGACACATTCCATTTTCGTTTCATTTGTTATATTATATGGAAAACATTTTATTCAATAATTCACGAGAAATTGGTTTTTAACCCATTAACGCCTGACTTGACCAAAATTCTTCGCTAGTTTTGGCTTAATATTTTGCATCGAAAAAAAATTCTAAAAATTATTGCATCCATCTTTCCTAATGTTTTCAGATCCGCTCTAACCGAATCCGCGATCAGATTGACATAAAAAACAGTTTAAACAATAGTTTTTTAATGTTTTTCAACAAAAAACGTGAATTTTGCTGGTCTATTTTTTTCGAAACGTCAATTTCACTCCGATAAAACTGTAAAATAATGCTTTGAACTATCCTATCGTGGTCATAGATAGTTGCTCTTGAGACATACGTGGTTGAAAATTTTTTTCCGGTCTCAAAAAATAAATATGGCGGTTGTTTATATGCGACGTCATTCGCGTAATGCGTTACATGTATTTACTCGTCAAGAATGCATCACAGGAAAAAAATCAAAAGTACAAAAGTTGTTTTATTTGTTGAGATCTTTTCAATGATGGTCCCAAAAATGGGGCCCGATAAAATTTTGGGTCCGGTGTGGCCCAAATCACGATTTTTCATAAAAAATACTCAGATTTCATGAAAAGTAAGTTTCACATTACCCGCAGCTCCCCTGTTGGTGGTCCCAAAATTGGGCCTGATATGAATATTGGGGCCTGTAGGGCCCAAATAATGTTTTATATGCAAATTTTATTCCTATTATCGTAGAACTTGACTTTTCGCATGGTTTTTTGTTCTACAACTATGAAATACGAAAAGGTAGTCCATACTTCTCCTAATTCAGAATTTTTTAATGCTCTTAGCCGTTGCTGAATATAACGTTGCCCGGTTTTCACCACGTGGAGATGAGCATTCGTTGAAAACCTTCGTTTTTTTTGTTTTTTTTTGTTGGTTCAAAAAAAAACACTAATGGTTCTTTTCTTCAAGAGAAAAGTCGGAAAATGATAAGCTAAAATCCAAAAATAGGAAAACAACAAAAAAAACCAAAAAACAACAAAAAAACAAAAAAAACGAAGGTTTTCAACGAATGCTCACCTCCACGTGGTGAAAACCGGGCAACGTTATATTCAGCAACGGCTAAGAGCATTCAAAAATTCTGAATTAGGAGAAGTATGAACTACCTTTTCGTATTTCATAGTTGTAGAACAAAAAATCATGCGAAAAGTCAAGTTCTACGATAATAGGAATAAAATTTGCATATAAAACATTATTTAGGCCCTACAGGCCCCAATATTCATATCAGGCCCAATTTTGGGACCACCAACAGGGGAGCTGCGGGTAATGTGAAACTTACTTTTCATGAAATCTGAGTATTTTTTATGAAAAATCGTGATTTGGGCCTCACCAGACCCAAAATTTTATCGGGCCCCATTTTTGGGACCATCATTGAAAAGATCTCAACAAATAAAACAACTTTTGTACTTTTGATTTTTTTCCTGTGATGCATTCTTCACGAGTAAATACATGTAACGCATTACGCGAATGACGTCGCATATAAACAACCGCCATATTTATTTTTTGAGACCGGAAAAAAATTTTCAACCACGTATGTCTCAAGAGCAACTATCGATGACCACGATAGGATAGTTCAAAGCATTATTTTACAGTTTTATCGGAGTGAAATTGACGTTTCGAAAAAAAATAGACCAGCAAAATTCACGTTTTTTGTTGAAAAACATTAAAAAACTATTGTTTAAACTGTTTTTTATGTCAATCTGATCGCGGATTCGGTTAGAGCGGATCTGAAAACATTAGGAAAGATGTATGCAATAATTTTTAGAATTTTTTTTCGATGCAAAATATTAAGCCAAAACTAGCGAAGAATTTTGGTCAAGTCAGGCGTTAATGGGTTAATATCCTTTTACATTTTAAAGGAGATTTAAATAAATAAATAAATCCATGCCTCTGCATCTTTGTCATGGCGACAATTTTCATCAGCTCTCCAAAATTGAATATTATCAGATTTGTAGATGATCATTATCATTGTCATTATGCTATTTTATCAAAAATTGGATAGATTCCATTGAAAAATATAAATAAAATAACCCAAGATAGGAGTGACGAATAAGATCAAGGACTACAAAAATATCTACCGAAGAAGCAAACGCATTGTATGGAAAAACACTAAGAAGAAAGTTTAATTCTAGTCAAGGGCTCGACGCATTGAGAAAATTTCTGGTGGTCTGAAAAGAAAATGATGATAGAGATCTTGCGATTGTAATTGCATACGTACAGGCTGGAGACAATGGTTTTGAAATTCTCAGACTTTTGGATACTTCTATAAAAAAAATGTTAATAATGCCTGTGCTGTGTGTTCTGCCATGTAGTTTATAGTTGTCAAGTAAGCAGAAAAATGTTCATTATTGACTTGAATTTAAAGAGAACTTTTAAAAGTCTTACGACTATTGGATGCAATCAAATCATTTGAAATGTTATTTATGATTAAAAGATTTTCTGGTAAACGTTTTTCCAAAGTAAAACAGTAATTGCATGTTTTCGATTGCAGAATCTTGTAACAATACAAGCCGCTACTGCGTCCCTTGATCCCCAGTGCTGATAAATGTGGAAGAGGCTTGTCGCAGCTTCACTATTTCTCATTCGTCATTTATTCATGGTATGCTATCGAGTCAGAGCAATGTCAAATGGTTCCGCTTGGTGGTATTTTTCATTTCACACAGAAATTTTGGAGACTTTGTCGTAACGAACCAAGCTCATGGATTCCCAAAGTATTAGAACTTGTTACGTACACTTTATACTCGCTTTTCTTGTGGAAGGTCATTCCTTGGTCATACGAGCTTTACTCGACGGACAGGGAATTATTTCTTGTATTTTCCTCGAGTTGACATATTATTTTCACACCACCGTTCATTTCGTCCTTGACACCGCGAAATATTGGGTTTTTGAAAATTCAGCCATAGTAAAACTAATGTGTGTTTTTTTTTCGTTTCCGGTCTTGCAGAGTCTTGTTTCGCGGTACAATAATAGGAAGGGACCCGGAAATTTGCCTGGTTCAAAAGCAAAACAGGCAAACGAATCGGTAAAGATTTTGTTGATCCGAAAGAAGGAGTGATAAAAACGTTGTATTCATCATTTTTAATCATTACCTTTTGATAAAACATCCTAAAACAAAATATAAACTGCACAACTGATAAACTCGTTTAGCGTCATGTTCAATTTTAATTAAAATTCTACAGTCAATTGATTTCTGAAGTAATATTCAAGTTTCAATTCGATTTTTTGACGTCGATAGATTTTGCAGTGGAAAGGGTGCACAATTTCCTAATAATACTTTTAACTTCAAACCGATACGGAGTGATTTTCTACGATCGCAATATTGGTACATCTGTTCGGAAGAACAAAATCAAGTGGTCAACACGGTTTTACAAAGTCTCGGGCGCCACATGGAAATATTCCAAGATTTTGGACCTCATAATAAAAATTCTCATCGCTTGTCCAGATTGTGTGAAATCTCAACTGATTCATACCAAGACATTCCTTGAGCCAGGGGCTTCAAATATATAAGTGGATACTGACAATGAGATTCATGGGTCACTTGTGAGAATCGAAAAATCCGGAATATTGTCTGAAACCTTGTTTATCAGAACTTTCGAAAAACACGAGAAACATTCTAGATTTAGGTCAACAAAATTTTGTTCAACGACCATTTTTCGCAATTTTCACCTATTGTCACCCGTTTTACTCGACTTTCGAATTTATGAGTATAAGATACAGGTAAGATTAGATAATATTAGCTAGAAAAAAAACGCCAAGTACAACGGCCAAATTTGTTTGTTTCTATTTTTTGGTATATAATTTTTTCCGTGGGTAATTTTTTAAAAATTTTTATGATCTTAATTTTTTTTAGTCGTAATTTGTTTTTGTAATGTTTTGTCTTTGTATTCTTTGTGGTTGGAATTTGTTGTGTCCTATTTTTCTTCTTTTGTAATTCTTTTGTTCCTAGTGCGATGTGCTCGGCAACTTCTGCATTTATTTAACGTTTTGTTTCTTGGATTTAAAGTCTTACGACCATTGATTTCCATGATTTTACAGATGACTTCCCAGAGGGCATAAATGTACTTGTCTCTAGTTTTTTTAATGTTACGGTGAGGGTCAAAAAGTAAAATGAATGGCACAGTATATAAATTTTATAGTTTGCAAATTTTTGTTGTATTTCAATGATTCAAATCTATAGTATTGTAGGGAAAAGTTATTAGAAGTCATGGTGTTACATTAAAATGACATAGCGCACATAACATTAAGAAATTCTGTACGTTTCCATGATGTTGGCAGGCTCAATCGCATCCAAAACTGAGCAACTGTAGACTTATCGTAATGAATCTTTTCACCAATAATTCCACATTTGCAGTTTGCAGAATAGGAATACTCAACATACACGTTATTTCATAAGTATTGTTGTCAAAATTTGTATTTGCCTACCGCATTCCGAAGATACAACTTTTCATATTATCAGCAAAAAAAGCATCCAAAGACTTCTTGGAACAAGTTTCAAAATTTATTACTCGACAGCTGTCAGGTGGAAAAAGAATAACTACACTTCTATCAAGACCAGACACTGTTTTGAGAATCTGAGGTACAAAATGTGCGATTGATGATCATAGTCGGAAACCTCTTGAATCACGTTACCACAATCAGCATTAAGAAATAGTAGAAAATCATAGGACACATATTAGGCAACCAATTAATAATATGTATGGATTTGCTACAAACCGATAGAGTCAAAACAAGGATCGGAAAGAGCGGAGCCAAACTCAATAGGAGGCAAAATATGGGAATATTCAAAAATAATGATGACACAAGAAATAAATTAGGAAACATTTATTCGATTTGAGTTTCTCACTTTATATACTAACAGTTCCGTGTGTTCTTGTTTTATTAATTATCAAACATAATCTTTCAGATCGCAAAAATAAAATTTGACGTTATAGGTTGATGACGAACATTTTTCCTTACAACTTGGAGACCTATTTTTGATAAACTGATTTGCTTTATTTATATTATTATTCACTAACTATGCGAACGTTTGTTACATTTGTCCTGCACTTCGTAACGTCAAACCCCGGCCGGTTCGTTACGACACAGCTATCGAAGGGAACTCGTATATATAACCTACATTATTACACATTATATATAATCAACCATCTGACGATATATTTACACCTGACAATATTCCGCGCACTCTGGTTTAATTGAAAGATTATCTCAATTGACACTTATTTCCAGTCGAACGAAATAATGAAATCTTGAAAAGGTTCGTTGACATATGCATCGCGCATTTTTTTGTATTTTTTATTTGCACACACAAATCACAGTTTATATTTACGCGGCCGCTTTTATACCGGTTTAGTATACCACAAATTTTAACAAAATAAATATTAATATGCACTTCGTTACTTTCGAGCTCTCGAGCTCCTTAGCTTCCCGCCAAATTTCCTTGCTCTTTTTTTTGAATGTCATTGGCCCAAAAATTCTCTCACCCTTCATTCGTTGCGACAAAATTCCTCTCACCAGGGATTGGTGATCATGGGGGCCAAGAAGCCTATGTTTGTAGCGGTTGGAGCACGCATATACAGATACGTCAAATCCTGAATGTGTTAGTAACTTTTGCATAATCTTAAACCCGTGCAAAGTTTTTTCTCAGAAATGACGACACCGATCATGCTGATTTTAGGCTCATTCGACAGAGAACTTCTTAATTAGCTAAAAGTTCAAATTTCAAAGCCGTACATAACTCATGAGCTTCACAATTACAGAAAATGACATGCCAATTTTACCCTCATCACCGCGAATCGTTTTATTCAGAGAAAGTATAGTCTCGGCGAGAGCCTCAGGCCAGCAGCAGACGACAGGGCTGTCAATGTACTTGTCCCGAGACTCTGCCGAGTCTCTTGATAATAATATATATGAATAATAAAATTTATAGAATAATTATACAATATGGATATATATAAATAATAAATAATAAAAAATGGGACTTCCGTTTCCGGTGACAGTGGGAAGCAGTGGTGAATAGTAAGGTGTGGGAAATAAAGGGAAAGGGCGCAAAAAGAGGCTGTGCGGGAGAAAAGGTGAGAGTGGAAAGGGGGGTAAGAACCGAGGCGAGAGAAGAGACGGCAAAGTGGTGACGGGGGTAAGTTGGGGAGAAGTAAAAAACAGGGATAAAAAGGGGACGTGAAAAGTTAGAGGTTAGAGTGCTAAGGAGTGAATTAGGTAGAGAGTGAAGAGTGCAGTTAGGTAGGAGCGTGCGAAAGAAGGAAAGTGGTGATAGGAGCGTGATGGGCAAGATAGGAAAGCGAGAATTAAGAGAAAGTGAGGGCAAGAGAGTAAAGGGGAACAATAATGGAGTACAGGGAGCTAAGTGAGCAGGGGAAGAAAGGAGTGGGGGATGGGGTGGGGAGGGTAAGGAGCCTGGAGCGGAGAGCTAGATCTGGCAGTGTAGGGAATATTATGGAGGCGATTTTGGCAGGGGACAGGAAGAAGAGGGAAAGGGAGGAGTGTACGGCGAGAAGGGAAGACGGCGGAGAGGAGGAAGTGTTCAAAAGAAGTAGAAAAGTGGTCAGGTCGCGGAAAAGAGAGGGAGGGGACGCGGACGAGATAGTAAGAAGGGTGGGGGAAATGATGAAGGAGTTGTTAAAGCAGGCGTTAAGGGAGGAGTGCGGGAGGATAGAGAGCAAGGTCGACAGGTAGGCGGATGAGGTGAGAAAGGAACACGATGAGATGAGAAGGCAGTGGGGAGAAGAGAGGGAAATGTTTAAAATGAAAATTGAGAAGTTGGAGCGTAGAGTGGTGGAGCTGGAGAAGGAAAGAGGAACGGGGGGAGAGGGAGGGGAGGGGATTGGAAGGAGAGTGAGGGAGGTAGAAAGAGAGTTGGAGAGAAGGGAGAGGGAGGAATGGAGAAACAACATAGCGATTAGAGGGGTGAAGATGGCGGAAGGGGAAGAGTGGGAGAGAGAAATTGAGAAGATATGGGAGAATTTAGGGGTGGAAGGAGGCAGGAAAGAGATGAGAAGAATAGGGAGGGTGGACGAGGGAGGGAGGGGAATGGTGCTAGTCAGATTGGAGGGAAGGGAGAAGAAGATAGAAATAATGAGGGCAAAGGTGAAGTTGAAAGGGAATAGAGAAAGAATAGAGGATGATTTGACGAAAGAGGAGAGGAGAATAAAATGGCTGGTGGAAGGGCAGGCGAACAAGGAGAGGAGAAATGTGGGTGGAGGGAAAGGACTTGGTGTGGAACGAGGACGAGGGGAGATGCACGGACAGGGCGGGAAACGGGCAAGGGGAAGGGGCAGAGAGGAGGGAAGAGAAGAAATGAGAGAAAGGGGGAATACGGAGCGCAAAGGAAAAACAGAAGCGGTATATAAAGTGGGGTTTTGGAATGTAGCGGGAGTAATGAATAAGGATGAGGAGTTTTGGGAGGGTATAAAACAATGGGATGTGATAGTTATGTCGGAAACATGGGTAACGGAGGAGGGGTGGGGTGCGATAAGGGAGAGGTGGAAGAGGGGCTTTAGGTGGGTGATATAGGGAGCGAAAAGAGGGGGGCGAAGGGGTAGAGCGAAGGGAGGGATGGCGCTGGGTGTGAAGAAAGAGTTAGAAGACGAAGAGGGAGAGTTAGAGGCGGGGGAGGAAGGGTGGTTTGAGAGAAGGGTGAAGTTGGGGGTGGAGTGGTGGATGATAGTGGGGGTATACGTAAACGGGGACTTGGAGAAGAAAAAGGAGAGGATGGGCCAGTGGATGGAAAGAGCTGGGGGTGAGAGGGTGGTGATAGGGGGTGATATGAATGAGAACCGGCAAAGGAGGCGGAGGGGGGGAAGGATGGGAAGTAGGGGAGAGGGAAACAGTGAGGAGGTCAAAAGATGAGATAGAAACGAAGGAAGGGAAAGAATGGTGTAAGTTTGTGAAGGAGAGAGGATGGAGGATAGTGAATGGAAGTGTGGAGGGCGATAGGGAGGGTGAGTGGACGTTTGTGGGGGGGAGGGGTAAGTCGGTAATTGATTACGTGATAGTGGGGGAGGAAGTATGGGAAAGAGTTAAGAGAATGGAGGTGGTGAGCAGGGTGGACTCGGACCACATGCCGGTCGTAGTATGGCTGAAGGGGAGGGAGGGAAGAAAAGGCGGGGGAAGGAAAAAGGAGAGGAAGAGGAAGGAGGGGAGAGGAGTGTGGACGGAGAGGGGAGTGGAAAAGTTTCAAGAGGAGTTTGGGAGGTGGGAGTGGGAGACGGAGAGCGTGGAAGAGGGATGGGAGGAAATGAGGGAGAGAATAAAGAGAGCGATGAGAAAGTCAGAGGAAGAGAGAGTAGAGGAGAGGAGGGGGGGTTGGTGGGATGAGGAATGCGGAAGGGCGAAGGAGGAGGCGAGGAGGGAATTGGAGAGGTGGAAGAGGGAGGGCAGGGAAGAGGAAAGGTACAGGCAAGAGAAGAGGAAGTTCAGGAGAATGTGTGAAGAAAAGAAAAAGAAGGAGAGGGAAAGATGGGAAAGAGAGATAGAAGGGATAAGGACGGAAGGTCAGGTATGGGAGGTGGTAAATAGGGGAAGGAAGAAGAGAAAGGGGGCGAATAAAAAGATAAGGAGGGAGGAATGGGATAGATACTTCAGAGAAGGGCTGGGAGGGGTAACAGAAAGAAAAGTGAGACGGGGGGAAAGAAGAAGGGCAGGAGAGGAAGGGGAGGAAGGGGAGATAACAACGGAAGAGGTGAAGAAGGCAATAAGGAAGTTGAAGGACAAAAAGGCGGTGGGGGAGGATGGGATCCCGAACGAAGTGTGGAAGTACGGGGGGGAGAGGGTGGTGAATAGTTTGAAGAGGATGTGTGAAAAGGTGTGGAAAGGGGAGGGGTGGCCGGAAGGTTGGAAGGAAGGGATAGCGGTGCCAGTGGTAAAGAAGGGGGAAGGGACGAGGGTGGAGGAATACAGGGGGGTAACGTTAACGCAGACGGCGTACAAGGTATACGTAGGGGTGCTGGCAGAAAGATTGAGGAAGGAGGTGGAGGAGAAAGGTATGATGCCTAGCAGTCAGGCAGGTTTCAGGGAAGGTATGGGAACGATGGACAACGTGTACGTGCTGAATTATGTGATAAATAGGGAAATAACGGAAAGGAGGGGGAAGTTGGTGTTGTTGTTCGTGGATTTGAAGGCGGCTTTCGACTTGGTAGATAGCACGAAGTTGGTGGAGAGTATGAGGAAGAGAGGGGTGAGGGAGGGGCTAACGGAGAGGTGTGAGGAGGTGATGAAGGAGACGTATGCGAGGGTGAAGGTGGGAGAGGAGAAAGGGGAAAAGTTTTGGACGGAGAAAGGGGTGAGGCAGGGGTGTCCTCTGAGTCCGCAGCTGTTCACACTGCTGATGGCTGATTTGGACAAGGAGCTAGAGAAAGCGAGGTGGGGAGGGGTGAAGCTAAGGGGTGGGGGGAAAGTGTACTCTCTGGCGTATGCGGATGACGTGGTATTGTTGGCGAAGGACGAAGATGAAATGAAGGGGATGATGAGGACGCTGGAAAGATACATAGAAGAGAAAGGGATGGAGGTGAATACGGGAAAAACGAAGGTGATGAGGTGCAGAGTGGGAGGGAGAAGAAAAAGGAAGGTGGTATGGCAATGGGGGGGAGAAAGGATTGAAGAGGTAAGTAGGTACACGTACCTGGGTTACGTGGTGAGGGCGTATGGAAGTCAGGAGGAGCACGTAGAGGAGAGGGTGATAAAGGCGGCGAAGATAATGGGGAAGGTTTGGGGGATAGAGAAAAGAAGGTTTGGTGACGATTGGGGAAGGAAAATTTGGCTATTTGACAAATTAGTGTGGTCAGTAGTTTGTTATGGAGTAGAGATATGGGGGTGGAAGGGTAGGGAGATAGTTGAGACGCTGCAGGAAAGATTTTTGAGATGGGTGCTGGGGGTGTTGAGAAAGGTGGCGGGGTATATGGTAAGGGAGGAATTACAAAGAGATAAGCTGGAGTTAAGAGCAGGGATGAGAGCCTGGGGTTACGAGAGAAGGTTGGAGACGGGGAAGGGGGGGGGGGGGAATTAGCGAGAAGATGTTGAGAGGAAATGAAGGGAAGGGTAGGCAGAAGGAGGGAAGCAGGAAGGTGGGAAAAGGAAAGGGGGGAGTTTTACTTAAGGATGGGATGGAATGAGGAGGAGGTGGAGAGAAGATGGAGGTGGGGGGCGATGAGGGGGGAGGATATAGTGAGGGCAGAGGGAGAAAGGCAGGAAGTGGGGAGATGGGAGGAAATAATAAAGTCAAGAAGCAATAGGGATTACAAATTTGTTAAGGAAAGAGGGGTGCCGGGGTACTTAAGAAAGGGATGGAGCGAGGAGAGATGGGGGAGGGTAGCAAGGTTCAGGCTAGGGGTCGAGATGAAAGGGGGGAAGTACTGGGAGGAAAGTGATAGGAGAGATTGCATGGTATGTGCGAAGAGGAGAGAAACTTGGGAGCATGTGATGGAGGAATGTACGTGATGGTGGGCGGAAGAGGGATGGCAGAGTATGAGGGGAGAGGTGTTGGGAGGGGATGGACAAGGGGAGGAGTGGATGAAAAAGATTGAGGAGTGGAGGGGGTAAAAGGGAAGGAGTAGAAAGGTGCAGCGGAAACGGAAGTCGGGAGAGGCGGGCGAAGTGCAAGAGGTTGGAGGAATGTGTGAGGGAGTGTCTGTGGTGTGTCTCTCTCTCTTTCTCAAGAAACGGAGCGAAGCGTGCGTGCGATTAGATTAAGACCGAGTAGAATAAGTAGAATAAGTAGAATAAGGAAATATGAAATTTTGTAATGGAAGTGGGAGTCAAGCTGTAACCCGTAAGGGAAAATAAAGGCTATATAATAAAATAATAAAAAATAATGAAAATTGCTGGAATAAGTCAGCAGTGACTCCTTTATGAATGGCATAATAATTTATGGTTTCAGAATACAATGCATGTATTGAAAAATTAGCATTTCTGCTGGTTTTGAAGCGGTCTATACTTATTCTTTCTCTGATTGAACCTCGGTGAATAGATGCACAATTTGAAAATTATTTGCATCGATATGTGTCCACTTGCATTCCTGGGTGTAGTGAAATAAATAAAAAAGAATACTCCAAAAAGTCATTGAAAGCTCATTTTCGAATAAAATAGAAATTTCTAGCTTGAGAATGCGGTGTATATAATATCCAAAAATTGCCATTTCTGTTGGAATGGTGAGTATTATATGTTTTTTCTCTCTCTCTCTCTTTCTGTTAAATTTTGAGCTAAATCAACGAAAACATTTGTTTTATTAGAAAGCTTTCATAACTTTTTTATTCACAATGATTTTATGAAAAATAATTGTAAATAAAATGTATAAACAAAAGGGAAAAATTCCACAATGATATAATTTCTCATAAACCTTCCAGAAAATCATTTTAATCTCACAAAATTGTGGAAACATTCGAAATCGTTGAAAAATTGTGAGGATTACTTCAAACATTCGAAGAATAACAAACTGTTATAAATTGCACAAAACTCTACGAAAATCATTCGAGAAATTTTTTTCAAACTTCACATAAAAACATTCTAAAGTTTTTGAAAACATTTTGTATCGTTTAGAACTATCACAGAAAAACGATTTGATTTTAAACCATAAAAATTCCCTCTCGGGGGAAAAAAAATCGGACAAATTCATTGATAATCGCCCGTTTTCACATTGAACCTCAAAAAATCGAAAAAAATTCTCAAACCTCGCAATGAAAATTATTTCAAGCCGTGAATAAAAATATCAAATATATAATATAACCCTACGGTATTAGTGGATAATATTATCCACTAATATACCAATTATGCGGTATTTTCAACGTGAATAAGAGTTTTAAATAAAATGATAGAAAATCTTTTCCTTCATTTTGCAAAACAAATAGGTAAGGAGGTACAAGAATACATTGATGTGACGAGTACTTTTATCTCGAATGTGAATATTTTTTAAAAGATTGCTTTAATCTATTTTCCAATATTGTGTTCGCAGAGTATATAGTTTTTATTTTTATTTTTTGAACTTGGCGTGATTGTGGTTAGCTCAGGTTAGTGTAAGCCGAAAAACAAGATTGCAGCTTTTTTGAGAAAAACAACCTGATATAAAATCTGAAAATTCCCCTAGGGAAAAAAGATTGGGACAAGTACATTGATGGTCCCTTGTTACCTGATCATATCACGAAATATGTAAAAAAAAATTATAAAACCAACTGTAAATAACTTCAACACATAAATTCAAAAAAATTTCACAAATTATGAAAAAACAAATATTTAAAGAATTACAAATCTGTAATTATTTTTTAAAGTGTCAAAAAAATCAAATAAAACGTAAAAAATAAAAAACCGAAAAACCGTGCCTGAAAACATTTTGAAAACCGATGCCCCATTCTCCTAACCTTATTCAAACACCTAAATTAATTGACGAAAAATTCCACCTAAGTTAAGTGCAGCATTAAAATTTATGATATCAATTCGAGGCCAAGTATTTAATGGTAAATCAGAATCTTTATTCTTACGGGAACCAGAAAGGAACTTGAGAGAGTTATAATGAATCAAAAAGTTATGAAATGAAAAATTTCAATGAAAAGTAATGGGCCGGACAAGTACTTTTAACACATATTTAAACATCATTCGTACCGATTCAAAATTGACATCGAATATTGTGAGTAATACCAGGGGACCTTGAAAGTCAGAGAAGCGTCGATTTTCTTCGAAGTCTCTGCTAGCAGATAGAGTAACGAATGGGTTTACCTTGATGTAATTTTTTAAAAATTTAAACGCTTTTTTTAATCGAAACTTTATCGCGATTTTTAAATGGCAAACGATGCGATTTTCTGAGCTGACACATTTCACACACAAAATCTGTTGTATCACACATCGATACTCCGCGAACAAGGCCTTTATTTGCAAGCTCACGTATTGCACGTTTGTCCACATGACCGAGTCTCTCGTGCCACACGCGTAAATTGTACGCTACGGTGTTTACTTCTTCCGCACTTGATTTATCGACGCGAAGAAACATTCGATAAATATCGTTGTCCTGTTTCACACCGGACGCAAGGACTTCATTTTTTCGTAAGATATCGACGAAATTATTTTTAAAAATAACTTCAAAACCTTTTCTTGTACACATACCCACAGAAAATAAATTTTTCTTCAGTTTGGGAATATAGAGAACATCCTCAATTCGCGCGTCACTCCATAAACCCCCAACGAGCTTTTTCGCGAGTACAACTTCTTTTCCGACCACAGGACACTCTTTTCCATCACCTAGGGACACTGTTCCGCCATCTGAGATGGGTTCATAATCCGTCAACCAATCACGACGATACGTCATATGCCGTGGTGGATCACGACGTGTGGATCAGTGATCCACACGTCGTTTTTGTTAATCGCGAGCAGCTCTCTCAGCTGTATTCCATTAGGCTTCGCGAGTTCACTACATTGATGATTCATACTTCGCATATTTTCAGCTACAAATGCACAATCTTGCGATTTTTCACGATCACCAAATCCCTTGTCTTTTTTAGTGGGACATTCATGAGCGAAATGTCCCATTTTGCTACATCGATAACACTTCACATGACTTTTATCATTTTTCTTTTTCAGCATACTTTTTTTTTATATCGATTTTTTTTCCTCTTTGACGACTGAGAAGGCACTGCCACCTTCTTCACTTTGTCCCAGTCTTGATTCTTCTCGAATAAACCGTTCTATTAAATTTTGAAGAGTTTGATCATTCGGATGCACACTGTCCCATGCAGTTTGTAGAGTAGCATATTTCACCGACAAACTCATAAAAATTTTCGCTATCACAGTAATTTCCGTTACAGGCTCGCCAATATCTGTGATTTGCGCAGCCAAATTTCGAAATTTCGCAATATGTTGTACGACCGAGTCGCTCGGTCTCATGCGATATTCATGAAATTTTTGTAATAATAAAAATTTATTCGACGCAGATCGCTACTCGTGGATTCGACATAAATTATCCCACATTTCCTTCGCGGTTTTGCACACAAGAAGCGGCTCCATTTGAGCTGGTTCAAGGCTGACGAGATAAGAAGCATGGCCTTTGCATTATCACGTACCCACTGTTTTGCCGTTATGGCCGTGGCTGTCGTTGCTTGATCTGCTGGTAGAACCCGGTCTCCACTTATTATATCGTTCATGTCGTTTGCCATTAATAATGCCCTTAATTAAAATTTCAAACCTTGAAAATTCGTTCCATCAAACCTCTTAACATGACGAGCTGAGATATCTTGGGACAGTAGTAGATCTGTGCCGGTTCCCCGCCATGTAGGGATCTACGTTAACGACTGCCGGCGAAGTAAATTCCCTGCTCTAACCCAAACGTCGGTAAAGAAGAATGACCGCCCTAACCCAAATAAACCCAAACAGTCAGTAAAAAAGAATGACTACCCTAACTCAAACAAACCCAAATGCCGGTAAAAAAGGAAACGACTCTAACTTAAACAAACCCAAACGATCGGTAATAAAGATGGCCGCTCTAAACCAAACAAACCCAAACAGTCGTTAAGGTAGTTTTCTCGAACAGTCATTGAGGCAGTTCTCCCAAACAGTCGTTAAGGCAGTTTTTCCAAAACAACCGAAACATACTCGCGAGACCGCTTCGAAATGTGCCGGGGGATAGCCACAGGCTATCAGGATGGCCAACTGTCGGGAGCTTCTACTTGTCGTGGCTAGTAAGACGTCTTTGACGGGCGTCAGGATAGCGCAGGCAGCCATCAGGATAGCGGGAGTTCCTACTTGTCACCGCTATGGCCGATTCAAACCAAGTGCTCAAACCTAAACAGTCCGCAATGCAGATTTTCAAACAGAAGCAAAGGCGACCAAACACGTCCAAATACGTTCAAAGAGCCGGTAATGCAGATTCTCAAACGTGCGTTCGCCTCTGAAGAGTCGGCGACTCTGCATTACCGGCAATCCCATGGAATTCGGTAAACTATTGGAATAGTTCGAGTCGACTATCGGAATAGTTAAAGTTAACTATTGGGAAAGTTAGAGTCAACTATCGGGATAGTTAACAATCGGAATAGTCCGTGATACACGCGGTTGATTATGACTGGTTTTTATTTACATTTTCTCTTACACACAAGGTATTTATTTACATTGTTCACAACCCAAACGTGGATAAATAAGGACGCCTACTCAAACCCAAACAAACCCAAACGGTCAGTAATAAAGATAGCCACTCTAACTCAATCACGTCGAACCGATTTAAGGCCCGCTCGCTTCCGGCCTTAGAATGGCCGACTGCGTTGTCAGGATAGTCTGCTCCACCCGTCGGTAAAACACATTCCATGGCGGGAGCTTTGAACCCTGTAGTTTCTGCCGGAGATTTGAACTGCATAGTTTTGGCAAGACATTTGAACTCTGTAATTTTGGCTGGAGATTCAAATGTTTTGTCGGGGTCTGAACTATCAGTAACGAAAATTTTTCACTATATCGAAACAACACCAGACTGTTGGAAGATGAGCGGAAACTCTGTATACAAACGAGTCCAAACAAGTCGAGATTGAAAGTGCGTGGACCTTCGGACGACCTCAGCGGTGATCTAAAGAGTTAACCATCGGGATATGCAGCTATCACTAACCCGTGCGTGCCTATACCCGGCGTCCTGCATTACCGACCGCCGTTGGTTAGTCGATGTCCCCAGGGGATACCCCGAATCCCTACGGGATATCTTGGAGACGCTAGTGGTGGCTCGGGTCTATAAGACGGACCCTGGGACATCAGACTGTTCTGAACAAGGTAAGTCTCTCTCTCTCTCTCTAGGCCGAGATCCTAATTCTTTTGAAATTGTGCGGCTCAAGATAGTCTGGTATCAGGTTGGACAACTATCAGGATAGTTGAGGTTAGGATAGTCAGCTGTCACGATAGTTGAGATTGGGATAGTCAGCTGTCACGATGGTTGAGGTTAGTATAGTCAGCTGTCACGATAGTTGAGGTTAGGATATTCAGTTGTGAGAATAGTTGAGGTTAGGATTAGTCAGCTGTCAGGAAAGTTCAGGTTAGAATAGCCACGAGCGGGAAATTCAAAGTGCAGGCCTTGGGATAGCTAACTATTTGTCGTCAATGGCCCACCAAACGAACCCAAGGCAGAATCTCATTCGTCGACAGCGGAGACACGAACCCACCGTTGAAGTCAGAATAGTTGGAGTCACATACTAACGTGTGGTGGGGATTCGGATAGTCGGCTATCGGAATACTCAGCTATCAAGATTGGCACGATAGATTTTCACGAGAATATGACGGCAATGTAGATTTCCCGAACACGTCGGCAGATTCCGCGCGCCCCTCCACAAATACCCGATAGAGCTAACTGTGGACACGCTCCCGCGGAGAACACTGCAGTTTCGGCGAGAGATGCTAACAGTATTGGCGAGAGATGGCGCAGCAATCAGGATGGTTCAGGTGAGAAAAACCAGGATAGTTGGGTGAGAATAGTCAGTTGAGGTTAGAATAGATTTCACGATAGTCAGCAAAGCTAACCGTCTGGATAGTAAGCGATCAGAATAGTCAGCTATCAAGATGGTCGACTAATCCTAACGATCAGGATATTCAGGGATGAGGATAGCCAACCAACTGTCGCTAATGGCCTACCGAACGGACCCAAGACTGAATCCCATTGGTGAATTGGCGAATACCAGGGCAGATCCCCATTGGTGGACGGCGAACCCAGAGCTGAATCCTATTGGTGGACAGCGAACCCAGGGCAGAATCCTAGTGGTGGACGGCGAACCCAGGGCAGAATCCCATTCGTGGACGGCGAACCCAAAGTAGAATCCCATTGGTGGGCGGCGAACACAGAGCAGAATTCCATTGGTGGTCGGCGAATACAGAGCCAAATCCCATTGGGGGACCATCAGAATAGTTGTAGTCACGTGGTGGGGATTCGACGTTCGCGCGTCAGGATAGTCGGCTATGGGAATACTCAGCTTTCAAGATAGTTAAGGTGGACTTCCGTCTAAATGCAAGTTAATGTAAAGTTCACACCCCGACGGGTGGAGCAGACTATCCTGACAACGCAGTCGGCCATTCTACGGCCGGAAGCGAGCGGGCCTTAAATCGGTTTGACGTGATTGGGTTAGAGTGGCTATCTATATTACTGACCGTTTGGGTTTGTTTGGGTTTGAGTAGGCGTCCTTTTTTATCCACGTTTGGGTTGTAAACAATGTAAATAAATACCTTGTGTGTAAGAGAAAATGTAAATAGAAACCGACTCGAACTATTCCAATAGTTGACCAAATTCCATGGGGTTGCCGGTAATGCGAAGCCGCCGACTCTTCAGAGGCGCACGCACGTCTGAGAATCTGCATTACCAGCTCTTTGAAAGTGTTTGGTTACCTTTGCTCCTGTATGAAATCTGCATTGCCGACTGTTTAGGTTTGAGCACTTGGTTTGAATCGGCCATAGCGGTGACAAGTAGGAACTCCCGCTATCCTGATGGCTGCCTGCGGCTATCCTGACGCCCGTCGAAGACGTCTCACTAGCCACGACAAGTAGAAGCCCCCGACAGTTGGCCATCCTGATATCCTGTGGCTATCCCCCGGCACATTTCGAAGCGGTCCCGCGAGTGTGTAGGGGTCTGTTTCGGTTGTTTTGGGAAAACTGCCTTAACGACTGTTTAGGAAAACTGCCTCAATGACTGTTCGAGAAAACTACCTCAACGACAGTTTGGGTTTGTTTGGGTTGGAGCAGTCATCATTATTACAGACCGTTTGGGTTTGTTTGGGTTAGAGCGGCCATTTTCATACCGACCGTTTGGGTTAGAAAGGTCATCCTTTTTACCGACCGTTTGGGTTTATTTGGGTTAGAGCCGCCATTGTTATTACCGATTGTTTGGGTTAGAGTGGTCATCCTTTTTTACCGACGTTTGGGTTTGTTTGCCTGAGAGCGGCCATCTTTATTACCGACTGCTTGGGTTTGTTTGGGTTAGAGCGCCATCTTTATGACCGACCGTTTGGGTTTGTTTGGGTTAGAGCAGCCATCTTTATTACCGATCGTTTGGGTTTGGTTGGGTTAGGGTGGTCATTTTTCTTTACCGACGTTTGGGTTACAGGAGGGAATGTACTTTGCCGGCAGTCGGTAAGGTAGATCCCTTTGTGGCGGGGGACCGGCATAACTCTACTACTTGGGACATTTCGAAAACGAATCACTCGTCTTTTGACCCGACAAAAAAAACTCACACTCACTCTTTGTGTTCCCGACTTTCCTTTTTCTTTCATAGACTGCAAATTTGCAATTAAGCGTGATCTGGGCCCATAACCTTTTAGATGAAATATCATAAGGTCCGAAGATTGAAAGAAAATGAATCTACACGATATGAACAATAACACAAAATAACTTTTTTTGTTTTTAATATGACATCTCGGCTACGACTGAAGAGTTTCACTTATCTCCAAAAATGTATTCAATAAAATAAATGGAGCGCGATGCGCTATAGATTTGCTCCACTGCCACCTTAGATTTAAATACGAAAAACAAAATAACTTTAATATTAAATAAGTGCAATTAAGAGTTACTAAAAAAATTATTACTACTAAAAAAATTATTACTAAAATTATTACTTGAAGATAACTCTCTAAATTTCCTCTGCATGAATATATGTGCTCCATCAGTTCCAAAAAAGCCCTGATTTTTATTTGAATAAACAATTTTAATGGAAAGTGTTGGGCTGGACAAGTACTTTTAACTCATATTTAACCATAATTTGTATCGATCCAATCGACATCGAATATTGTGAATAATACCAGAAGCTCCTGAAAGTCTGAAAGGAATCTATTTTCTTATAAGTCTCTGCCACCATAGATTAACCCTCTCAGACCGAGACCTATTTCGCGTTGACGGAAAATGATTCCCTTCATAATTTCATCTCAAAATACTTTCTAGTTTCCGAATCCATTGTGACATTTCAGTTTTTTTGTTGGGAAATATGAATTTTTGAATGTTCGCTGCGCGCAGCACCAGGTCCTTGGGGAGCAAAATCAGGAAAATTTACGAATGAGTCTAGCACCGAATACCTTAAATACATCATATTAGCTTCCCTTTGAAAGGAAATAACGATTGGAGTACGAAAAAAAAATTTATACCCACTTTTCTTTTGCGATAACTAAAGCACCTTTTCACACAACGCCCACTCAACATGAAACGCCGACTTCATATTGATATTTCGATGAGTTGAAGCAGTTTATCTCTTGGTTTAGGAGTATCTAAAGTGCAATCTAACCTTGCTTCATGGAAATAGGCAGTTAGAACCCCGACCTTATTGACCGATGCAGTTTTATTGGGCCTGGAAGCGCGTGTTGCGTAGAAGCAACATACGGTCCGAGAGAGTTAAGAAATGACTAGCTTTCATGTGATTTTTTTGGATTGAAAAGCTTCTTAGAACAGTTTAATAATGTCGAAATTTGGAGTTACTAATAAAATACTTGTCCATCGCTTGATATCATAAGATCTAGTGCTGCACGTAATTCAAGTGGGAACTTTTTTCAGTTCATTAGAAAATACTGAGCCTCTAATTAATATAATAAATTTTAATGCTGTCCGTAAATTAGATGGAATTTTCTTTCAATCGATTAAGCTCTTCAAATCAAATTAGAAGAATGAGGCATCGGTTTCCAAAATAATTTAAGCGCGATTTTTCGGTTTTTTATTTTTTACTTGTTATTTGATTTTTTTGACACTTTAAAAAAAGATGGAGATTAGGTTTTTTTTTTAATATAATGTTATTTCAAGATTTGTTTAATTTTTTTCGAATTGTTCTGTATTTTTTTTAAAGTTTTTTTTATAGATGGAATTATCAGCAAACGAGGGACCATCAATGTACTTGTCCCAACCTTTTTTTCCTAGGGGAAGTTCATGGTATGATATCACGTATTTTTTCTCAAAAGTTCCTTATTTATGTTCAGTTAACTATAGCATTTTAGTTTAAATTTCTATGAATTATTTATGATTTTCGGCATATAACGTTGGTTTTCACGAAAAAAGACCTACTTTTTGTCAAAATTGTACTGAAAATATTCAGTCACAGGTCTGTTCTTGGACTTTGGCGATTTTTTCCCTTGTACTCTAATATGTTTTGTCAATTAGTAACCCAAGAGCACAGTCGAAAGCGGGTTGGAGGCTGGGATATGATTTTCGGCTTATAACGTTGGTTTCCACGAAAAAGACCTAAATTTCGTGAAAATTGTACTGGAAATATTTCGATAGAGGTTTGTTCTTGGACTTTGGTGATATTTCCCCTTGTCTTCTAATATGTTTTGTCCATTGGAAACTCAAGAGCATGTAGCAATGCTTGTTGCAGGCTGAGATATGATTTCCGGCTTATAACGTTAGAAAAAAGAAAGGAAAAGAGGAAAGATAAATCAAATTCAAGACACAACGAATCCAACAGATTTGGCCATTTTTAAATGTCGCTTTTGCATTCTGAACCTAGACACTTTCGTGTCATCCGAAACGTGCCCCGATTAAATAAATTTCCAAACTTTGCAAGTGGCCGCTGAGATCCAATTATCTATAGTTTGATAATTGCAGAAAAAAGGCAACCGGAAACATTTATTATGCCAGAATTCAAAGAAGTAAAAAAAACTGAGCGTACTTAGTTCAACAGAGCAACGGAATTCAATGACGTTTAAGGTACCTGCATTGGTTGTGGAGGAAAACAATTTCATTTCAGGATAATTTAGAAATAAATTTAGAAATTTTGAAAATTAGCATAGAATTTAGAAAAAGGAAAATTCATTTAATTAGTAAAGCTGAAGTCTGTTGTGATGATTTTTTGAGATTACATTTTATGGTTGGAGTAAAAAATTTAAATGATTGGCACACATGCTACGACACAAAAATATGAAAGTTTGAAGGTATTTGCTCCATACCGCAGTAATACAAATTTCAATAGTAGGTATCTGCTGCGATTCAATGTATCTGCGCAATGAGTTTGGAAGACAGTAATTTCAAATCCATCCATAAATGAGCAACTGAGGACTTTCGTAATGAATTTTTCACTTCATATTTATGTTACGGTGAGAGTCAAAAAGTAAAATGAATGGCACAGTACATAAATTTCATAGTTTGCAGATTTTTGTTGTATTTCAATGATTCAAATCTATAGTATTATAGTGAAAAGTTATTAGAAGTCATGATGTTACATTAAAATGACAGCGCACGTAACATTCAGAAATTCTGTAGGTTTCCATGATATTGGCATGCATCCAAAACTGAGCAACTGTAGACTTATCGTTTTGAATCTTTTCACCAATAACTCGACATTTGCAGTTTGCAGAATAGGAATACTCAACATACGTGTATTTCATAAGTATTGTTGTCAAAATTTGTATTTGCCTACCGCATTCCGAAGATACAATTTTTCATATTATCAGCAAAAAAGCATCCAAAGACTTTTCGGAACAAGTTTCAAAATTTATTACTCGAGAGCTGTCAGGTGGAAAAAGAATAACGACACTTCTATCGAGACCAGAAACTGTTTTGAGAATCTGATGTACAAAATGTGCAATTGATGATCATAGTGGGAAACCTCTTGAATCACGTTACCACAATCAGCATGACGAAATAGTAGAAAATCATAGGACACATATTAGGCAATTAATTAATGATATGTATCGATCCGCTGCAAACCGATGGAGTGAAAACAAGGATCGGAAAGAGCAGAGCCAAACTGCATAGGAAGCAAAATATGGGAATATTCAAAAATAATGATGACACAAGCAATAAATTAGAAAACATTTATCCAATTGGAGTTTCTCACATCATACTCACAGTTCCGTGTGTTCGTGTTTTATTAATTATCAATCATAATATTTCAGATCGCAAAAAAAAATTTGACGTCATAGGTTGACGAACATTTTTCCTTACAACGTCCAGACCTATTTTTGATGAACTGATTTGCCTTATTTATATTATTTACTAACTATGCGAACGTTTGTTTTATTTGTCCCGCACTTCGTAACGTCAAACCCCGTCTGGTTCATTACGACACAGCTATCAAATGGAACTCGTATATTGTAACGAAACGCTCTTGCCAACCTGGCCTGAACACCGCCAGGCGGCGGTTCGAGCAACCTTAATAATAAGGAGCAGGTATGAAGGAAGCGCGGACACTGTAATTTTGGTAAAAAAAAAAAATTACCAATTTTATTCAATTTTTTGACCGAATTTAGACAACTAGATTTTGCGCTTTGGTTCGCTGTTTCTAAAACAGTTTTGTGTTTTTTTGTTTTAAACTGTCTTGCTTTGTTTAATCGGATCTGCCGAGAAAAAGACCCGAAAGACCCGAAAACGTTGCAATTTCTCTGTCTGAGAAAACTTCAATTTTCTCAATTTTCAAATTTCAATTGTACAAAAATGGTATTTAAAAGAAAAAAATTTTAATTTAATTGTCGAGTTTGTTCTAATCTTTCGATACGCCTTGAACTTAAAAAACTTTCTATTTAATGTTTCGTGGTATAATTCGTTAGACTTGATTTTTCCGATGTCCTGTTATGCACACTTTTAAAATCAAATAAATCCAAGAGTATTTTTCGCTTTTACAATTCTTATTTCCGTTTTTGATTCGATATAAATTCTAGTACTGTCTATCGCCTCTGGAATGATTATTTTCTAAATGGGTCTAGATCTCCCTGCCTGGACCACTTAGGACAATTTTTTTCAAATGAGAATTTAATTTTTAATAATTGGATGAATTTTAATCCTCCTCGAACAATAAGAAAGAAAAAATGAAATGGTAAGATGTAGACCGGGGGCTATGGGATCGAAACGTCACCGAATCTTTCCGAGAGTCCGAGCATCTACAGGGTAGAGGTAACCTCCCGTCCACGTGTTATGGGATCGAGACGTCACCGAATCGATCCGAGAACTCCGTGCAACGGAAAGCCGGAAAATTTTAAGGTTAGGTGCGGATTTTGGATTATGGGATTGAGACGTCGCTGAGTCGCTCCGAGAATCCAGGCATCCAAGGAAATAGGCAATTCACCGTCCACGGGCTATGGGATCGAGACGTCGCCGCGTCGATCCGAGAGTCCGCGCAACGGGAACCCCAGAAATTTTGAGGATAGGTTTATTATTGTTGAGTCCGAAATAGAGGTGTACTGAGAGAGGTTCGAGTTGATCCTTTAGCCAGGGAGAACTGTCTGTCTAATGAGTCGCGCAGCGCTTCTTATACCCAGTTCCCCACCATAAAATTCTCGAGCGCCGAGAATCTCCGTTTTCGATCGGTTCTGCGCACCTTTCTGTAACGCCTTGTCTGATTGGCCCGTTGCCATGATTCACGCTCGCCCGTTGGTTGAGCGGGCTAACATATGATGCGCGGACTACCGCTTTTTATGATTTTCAGCTTATGCCAATTTTCAACAACGAAAACTTCAATTTGATCAGTTATTATTTAATTTCTCCTTTGATTTGGCATTGTTACTTCGTTTATTATGATTCGAATAATTACAATCGCTAAAAGTCACGTCCGTGTCCTATAGACCATTAGTGCTCTCTCCGCGCATGCGTCGTAGTCGCTTTTTACGTCTTCATTATTAATTTATTTTTGTTACATTGATTGACTTGTGATCATTTTTCTTTAATTCGTGTTATTTTTGCGATCATTTTGATCGTATTTACGCATCCACGCGACTTAAAATAATAAAATGCGAAAAGAGATAATTTTAGAAACTATAGCGCGGCGAAGTTCACAGCGGTGTCGGTTGCCCCACTCGGGCCCATGCATACCGGCCTAAGATGGCCGCCACCTGTCAACAACGACGAGTGTGGTTGCCGCGATGTTTTGTCGGCGATCTAAAGATCGCGGAGTTTCCAATCGAACGAAATAATGAAATCTTGAGAAGTTTCGTTGACATATGTGTGGGTTATTGGTTTTGTAATAATCATAAACAACCGGATGAGCAATACTGACGCAATATTTATTATTTTTGTCACAGAAAACACTCTTTACGAGGGATTTGAATTTTAGCACGGAAGCGAGTGAACGCGCACACGTTGTATCTCGCCAATTATTCCGCCACATGTGTAGGGGGAACTAGAGGTCGCTTACACCCGTTAAAACGGTTTTCTTATTCCGAGCGCGAAATTAATGTTTGCTTTCGCCGTTGGCGCTGATGCTCGGTTGGCCTCATTGGTTCTTGCGACGATGGTGGCAAATCCGCCACAACCATTCCCCTCCCAGTTTCCTTCACTAGATGTGCGGGAAACGAAACTTTTTTGTTTTTAGCGTGATTTTTCGTTGGAGGATCCGCCATCGATTTACTGTGATGGGGTCGTGTATTTTCGTCTACCTCACTTTGAGGGTTGCTTGTATCGTCGTTATTGGCGATGTAAGCGGATTTTAATCGCTCAACCGACGTTCTCTTCTCCATTGACGTCTATGACAAATCTGCGGTCGTCGAGTCGTTTTACTACTCGATACGGACCTGAGTACGGTTGTTCCAGTGGTGGTTTTACCGCGTCGTTGCGTAAAAATACGTAAGAGCACTTGTAGATCAAGAGACTCGGTAGAGTCTCGGGACAAGTACATTGACAGCCCTGTCGTCTGCTGGCCTGAGGCTCTCACCGAGACTATCTTCTCTCTGAATAAAACGATTCGCGGTGGTGGGGGTAAAACTGGCATGTCATTTTCTTGAATTGCGGAGCTCAAGAGGTGTTTTGTTGAGCGAAAATTAGTTTGGAGACTAACTTTCAAAATCTCTTTCGAATGAGCCCGAAACCAACACGATCAGTAGCGTAATTGCTGAGAAAAAACTTTGCACAGGCTCAAGATTATGCAAAGTTACTAAACACATTTAGAAATTTAACATGTCTGTATATAATACCATCAAAGGCCTCATGTCCCTCGGTCTAACTTCGCGGCGGTGTCGCGGACTGATGTCACATGTCGAGAGCTCGAAAATCACCAGCCGAAGTTTCACGTCATGTTGACGTTTGGGGTTATGATGTTATGAAGTGCGTGCGGGATAACTGAAAATAATTTTCGTCATCTAACGGAGTGCATATTAGTATTTATTTTGTTAACATTTGTGATATACTAAACCGGTATCAAAGCGGCCGCGTAAATGTAGTCTGTGATCTGAGTGTGAAAAAGAATATAAAAAATGCACGATGCATATGTCAACGAAACTTTTCAAGATTTCATTATTTCGTTCGATTGGAAATAAGTGTCAACTGAGATAATCTTTCAATTAAAACAGAGTGTGCGGAATATTGTCCAGTGTAAATATATCGTCAGTTGCATGATTATATATCATGTGTAATAATGTAGTTTATATATACGAGTTCCCTTTTATAGCTCTGTGGTAACGAACCGGCCGGGGTTTTTGACGTTACGAAGTGCGGGACAAATGTAACAAACGTTCGCATAGTTAGTGAATAATATAAATAAGGTGAATAAATACATAAATCAGTTTATCAAAAATGGGTCTGGAAGTTGTGAGGAAAGACGTTCGTCAACCTATAACATCAAATTTTCTTCTTGCGATCTGAAATATTATGGTTGATAATTAATAAAACAAGAACACACGAAACTGTTAGTATAATGTTAGAGACTCCAATTGAATAAATGTTTTCTAATTTATTTCGTATATCATCATTATTTTTGAATATTCCCATATTTTGTTTCTTATTGAGTTTGGCTCTGCCCTCTCCGATCCTTGTTTTCACCCCATCAGTTAGCAGCGGATCGATACACCCTAGGGAAAAAAAAGGTTGGGACAAGTACATTGATGATCCCTTGTTTCTGGATGACATAGAAAAAATATTCAAATCCAGGAAAACAATTCTATGGAAACAAAAAACGAAAAATTGAAAAGTTCAAAAAATTCAACAAAAATTAAAAACAATCGAAAAAAATTCTATAAAGAAAAACTAAAAAATTTTCAAACAAAATCATAAATATTAAACAAATTGAAAAATGTACTATCCAAGTTACATGCAATATAAAAATGTATGATATCAATTGAAGGCCAAGTTTTTATTGATCATTTGGAATATTTACCCAACAAATCAGAAACTTTGATTGAAAAAATGACGTTTTATGCATAGGAGTCACTAATCATTCATAATAATTATTTTCGAGGAAAAACAAGCTCATAAAGCAAAAGTTATAAAGAAAGTTACGTGCAGTACAAAAATTGATTATATCCATTCGAGGCCAAGTATTTATCAGTAATTCAAAATATAATCTCCAGCAACAAATAAGTGTTGAGAATCCTCATCGGGCTCAGAACGTTTCATTGAAATTACTAAAAAATTAATAGAAATAAAAAATTGCTCAATCTTCCTTTTGAATAATAAGAACGATGGCAACCTTTTTTTTTAACCAGAACATATGAAAATCGGTAAAAACTCATATGAAAGTCATTCGTTACTTCAAGAAGGTACAGACTTTGAAAAATCGATTCCCCTCCAACTTTCAGGATCGCCTGGTGTTATTCACAACATTCAACTTCGATTGGATCGGTAAAAATTATGTACAAATACGTCTTAAACGTACTTGTCCAGCCCATCACTTTTAATTCGATTTGCTCATTCGAAAAAAAAATCAGGGCTCTTCTACGATCACAAATATAATAAAATTTATAGAAATAAAAAGAACATCTCCAAGTAATTTGAACTTGACTGTTCTCAAGTTCGTATTGCAATAATCAAGAGACTCGGTAGAGTCTCGGGACAAGTACATTGACAGCCCTGTCGTCTGCTGACCCGAGCTCGCCGAGACTATCTTTTCTGTGAATAAAACGATTCGCGGTGGTATGGGTAAAATTGGCATGTCATTTTGTTCAATTACGAAACTCCTGAGTCATCTGAAGCTTTGAAAATTGAACTGGAGATTAATTAATAAATTCTCTTTCGATTCCACCCACAATCAGCATGATCGGTGGCGTAATTGCTGAGAAAAAACTTTGCACAGGCTCAAGATTATGCAAAAGTTACCAACACATTCTAGAATTTATGCGTCTATATTTACAACACAATCAAAGGCACTTTGATGCTCTCGAGTTTCTGATTGGTTGGATCTGACGACATCCATTTTTAAACGTTGTGATTGGTTGTTGAAATTAGTTGTTGATGATTGGAAATCTGACGTCAACTTCAGAACGTAGCACACGGCGCAGCACAGCTGGTAACAGCAGTCATAAATTCGATCGATATACATATAATAATGTACAAACCATGTGTCAGTTTTTGATCGTATGAACAGAGTTTCGACATTACGAAGTACGTGCGGGATCAATAAAAAAATAATTTTCGTCATCTAAAGAAGTGCATATTACTATTTATTTTGTTATTTGTGATATATTAAACCGGTATCAAAGCGGCCGCGTAAATGTAGTCTGTGATGTGTGTGTGAAAAAGAATATAAAAAATGCGCGATGCATATGTCAACGAAACTTTTCAAGATTTTTTTTTTTTTTTTTCAAGATCATTTCGTTCGATTGGAAATAAGTGTTAACTGAAATAATCCTTCAATTAAACCAGAATACGAGAAATATTGTCCAGTGCGAATATATTGTCAGTGGCGTGATTATATATCATGTGTACATAGGTTATATATACGAATAAATAGAACAAAAATACACGCAACTGTTAGAATGATATTAGAAACTTTAATTGAATAAATGTTTTCTAATTTATTTCTTGTGTCGTCATTATTTTTAAACATCCCCATATTTTGCTTGATATTCAGTTTGGCTCTGCCCTCTCCGATCCTTGTTTCCACCCCATCAGTTTGCAGCGGATCGATTCATATTATTAATTCGTTCCCTAATATGTGTCCTATGATTTTCTACTCCTTCATGATGATTGTGGTAACATGATTCGAGAGGTTTCTAACCATGATCTTGAATTACACATTTTGTAAATCAGATTTTCAAAAAAACATCTGGTCTGGGTATAGTGGGTAGTTATTCTTTTCCCATTAGGTCTGACGAGTGATAAATTTGGAAACTTTTCCAGAAAGCCTATGGATGCTTTTTTTGCTGATGATATGAAAAGTCGTATCTTAGGAATGCGGTATGCAAACACAAATTTCGATAACAAAACTTATAGAATGACATGTATGTTAAGTATTTCCACTTTGCAAACTACAAATATGGAATTATTATAAAAAAAATTCATTCCGATAAGTCTACTGTTGCTCAGTTTTGGATGCGATCAAATATGATGCCTACCAACATCCCCAGAAACTTACAGAATTGCTGAATGCAATGTGCGCTATGTCATTTTAATGTAACATCATGACTTTTGACAACTTTTCATTATAATGCTGTAGATTCGGATCATTAAAATACTGCAAATATCTGCAAACTATACAATTTAAATACTCTGCCATTCATTTTACATTTTGACTCTAACTGTAACATCTATATGAAGTAAAAAATTGATTATAAAAGTCTTCAGTTGCTCATTTATGGATAGATTTGAAATTGCTGTCTTCGAAGCTCATTGCGCAGATACATTGAACCGCAGCAGATACCTGCGAACTCTGAAATTTCTGTGGATAAATATATATGCGACGGATCACCCCTTATCTTTGATTATGGTAATATGTAAGGTAAATGCAAGTTTTTAAGTGTTCCTTTTCAAATAGTATTGAAGTTTGTATGACTGATATACAGCGAATACTTCCAAACTTTGATATTTCTGTGTTGCAGCATGTGTGCCAATCATTCAAATCATTTACTCCAACCGTATCATGTAATCTAGAAAATTCATCACAAAAGTCTTCCGCTTTTCTAAATACTTCAATTTTCCTTTTTCTACTCCATTGTGAGTTTTCGAATTTCTAAATTCATTTCTGAATTGTCCTGAAATGGTTTTCCTCCAAAACCAATGCAGGTACCTTAAACGTCTTTGAATTCTGTTCCTCTGTTGAATTAAGTTCGCTTCGTTTTTTTTGCTGCTTTGAGTTCTGGCATAATAAATGTTAGAAGTTTTCGGGTACTTTTTTTCAGCAACTATCAAACTGTGGATAATTGGACCTCAGCGGCCACTTGCAAACTTTGGAAATATATTTCATTGAGGGCACGTTTTGGATGAAATGAAATCTCTAGATTCAGAATGCAAAAGCGACATTTAAAGTGGGCAAATCTGTTGGATTTTTCGTGTTATGAATTTGATCTATCTTTCATTTGAATTTTTGAAGAACAGGGATAAATAAAATCTGTTCTATTAAGGAAATCTTTACATCAGTTCTTTATTGGTATGAAGACTTGGAAAAAATCGCGAAAGGCCAAGGACAGACAGGAGACGAAATATTTCCAGTACAATTTTGACGAAAAATAGATCTTTTGTCGCGGAAACCAACGTTATAAGCCGAAAATCATATTACAGCCCACGAGACGCATTTCTTCACTCTCTTGAGTTCCTATTATACAAAACATATTAGAAGATAAGGGGGAAAATCACCAACGTGGAAAAACAAACCAGTGCCGAAATATTTCCAGTACAATTTTGACGAAAAATAGGTCCTTTTTCGTGGAAACCTACGTTATAAGCTGAAAATCATATCTCGGCCCCCAACCCGCTTTCTACCATTCTCTTGGGTTCCCAATAAGCATAGCATATTAGAGTAGAAGAAAAAAAATAGCCAAAGTGCAAAGACAGACCTGTGACGAAATATTTTCACTAAAATTTTTACGAAAAATTGGTTTTTTATGGTGGAAACCAACTTTATAAGCCGAACATCATACACAGGGAAAATAAGATTGGGAAAAGTACATTGATGGTCCCTTATTTGCTGATAATTTCATGAAAAAGATTATCCCATAAAAAATGTTCGTATGAGAATGGAATCTATAAAAATGTACTAAGCAATTAATTCATAGAAATTTATACTAAAATCCTATAACCGTCATAACATAAATGAGGAACTTTTAAGAAAAAAGGCGTGATATCAAAACATAAACTTCCCCTAGGGAAAAAAAGGTTGGGACAAGTACATTGATGGTCACTTGTTTCTGGATGACATAGAAAAAAGATTCAGAACCAGGAAAGAAATTCTATAGAAATAATAAACGAAAAATCGAAAACTTCAAAAAAATTCAACAAAAATAAAAAACAATCGAAAAAATTCTGTAAAGAAAAAAAAAAATTTTCAAAAAAGTTCATAAATATTGGACAAATTGAAAAATAAACTATCCAAGTTACATGCAGTATAAAAATGTATGATATCAATTGGAGGCCAAGTTTTTATTGATAATTTGAAATATTTATCGAACAAATCGCAAACTTTAATTGAAATTCATGATAATTATTTTCAAGAAAAAAGTTAATGAAAAAAAAGTCATAACGGAAGTTACGTGCAGTACTAAAATGAATTATATCAATTCGAGGTCAAGTATTTATCAGTTATTCGAAATATAATCTCCGGCGACAAATGAGCGTTGAGAATCCTTGTCGGGCTCACAACGTGTTATCAAAATTACTAAAAAATTAATGGAAATAAAATCATTAAAAATTCACATGAAAGTCATTCGTTACTTCAACAAGATACACACTGTAAAGAATCGATTCCCCTCCGACTTTCAGGATCCCCTGGTATTATTCGCAACATTCAACTTCGATTGGATCGGTACAAATTATGTTCAAATACGTCTTAAACGTACTTGTCCGGCCCATCACTTTTTATTCAAATTGCTCATTCGAAAACAAATTAGGGCTGTTCTATAATGACAAATATAATAAAATGGATAGAAATAAAAATAATATCTCCAAGTAATTTGAACTTGATTGTGCGCAAGTTCGTATAGCAATATCCACTTCTGATTTTCTTCAGTGAACACATACCATTCGGTAAGAACCAATGAAAATGAGAAATAATCAGGCGCATTACTAGAAATTTTCGAACCTACTCAGCCATGCAATGTTTTTTTTTCTATAGTCACGTACACATTTTGATAAATATCACTAGTCGAGTACGACACGTGGATTCCTGGAATTGGAAGAAAAATGATTTTGTTGTGAATTATGACTCCATATAATATAAATAGATTAATCAACTTCATCTTTCATTTTCGTTTCATTTTGACAAGAGCGATTCGAAGGAAAATTATTTTCTCGGGAATTACTGTTCCTTAATATTAACACATGCATTAACTTCGTTTTTGATTTGTTTTCGAATGAGCAATTTGAATAAAAAGTGATGGGCCGGACAAGTACGTTTAAGACGTATTTGAACGTAATTTGTACCGATCCAATCGAAGTTGAATGTTGTGAATAATACCAGGGGATCCTGAAAGTCGGAGGGGAATCGATTCTTTACAGTGTGTATCTTGTTGAAGTAACGAATGACTTTCATGTGAATTTTTAATGATTTTATTTCCATTAATTTTTTAGTAAATTTGATAAAACGTTGTGAGCCCGACAAGGATTCTCAACGCTCATTTGTCGCCGGAGATTATATTTCGAATAACTGATACATACTTGACCTCGAATTGATATAATTCATTTTAGTACTGCACGTAACTTCCGTTATGACTTTTTTTCATTAACTTTTTTCTTGAAAATAATTATCATGAATTTCAATTAAAGTTTGCGATTTGTTCGATAAATATTTCAAATTATCAATAAAAACTTGGCCTCCAATTGATATCATACATTTTTATACTGCATGTAACTTGGATAGTTTATTTTTCAATTTGTCCAATATTTATGAATTTTTTTGAAATTTTTTTTTTTTTCTTTACAGAATTTTTTCGATTGTTTTTTATTTTTGTTGAATTTTTTTGAAGTTTTCAATTTTTCGTTTATTATTTCTATAGAATTTTTTTCCTGGTTCTGAATCTTTTTTCTATGTTAGCAATTTCCACTTCACATTCCCTTCAGTGAACACATACCATTCGGTAGAAACCAATGAAAACGATAAATAATAAGTCTCATTACAAGAAATTTTTGAATCTACTCAGCATTGTAATGTTTTTTTTTTCGATAGTCACGCACACATTTTGATAAATATCACGAGTCAAGTATGACACGCGCGATTCCTGGAATTCCTGGAGAAAAATGATTCTGTTGTGAATGATAAGTCCATATAATATAAATAGATTGATGAATTTCGTCTTTGATTTTAGTTTCATTTCAACAAGAGCGATTCCTATAATTCGAAGGAAAATTATTTTTTCGGCAATTACTGTTCCTTAATATTAACATATGGTTTAACTTCGTTTTTGATTTTTTTTTTCGAATGAGCAATTCGAATAAAAAGTGATGGGCTGGACAAGTACGTTTAAGACGTATTTGAACATAATTTGTACCGATCCAATCGAAGTTGAATGTCGTGAATAACACCAGGCGATCCTGAAAGTTGGAGGGGAATCGATTTTTCAAAGTCTGTACCTTCTTGAAGTAACGAATGACTTTCATATGAGTTTTTACCGATTTTCATATGTTCTGGTTAAAAAAAAAGTTTGCCATCGTTCTTATTATTCAAAAGGAAGATTCTGCAATTTTTTATTTCTATTATTTTTTTAGTAATTTCAATGAAACGTTCTGAGCCCGATGAGGATTCTCAACACTTATTTGTTGCTGGAGATTATATTTTGAATTACTGATAAATACTTGGCCTCGAATGGATATAATCAATTTTTGTACTGCACGTAACTTTCTTTATAACTTTTGCTTTATGAGCTTGTTTTTCCTCGAAATTAATTATTATGAATGATTAGTGACTCCTATGCATAAAACGTCATTTTTTCAATCAAAGTTTCTGATTTGTTGGGTAAATATGCCAAATGATCAATAAAAACTTGGCCTTCAATTGATATCATACATTTTTATATTGCATGTAACTTGGATAGTACATTTTTCAATTTCTTAATATTTATGATTTTGTTTGAAAATTTTTTAGTTTTTCTTTATAGAATTTTTTTCGATTGTTTTTAATTTTTGTTGAATTTTTTGAACTTTTCAATTTTTCGTTTTTTGTTTCCATAGAATTGTTTTCCTGGATTTGAATATTTTTTCTATGTCATCCAGAAACAAGGGATCATCAATGTACTTGTCCCAACCTTTTTTTTCCCTAGGGGAATTTTGGGGTTTGATATCACGTTTTTTTTTCTCGACTTCCTCGATTTCGTTTTGACGGCTATAGAATTTAAGTTCTAATTTTCATGTGTTATTTTGTTAGTATGTTTTTTAAGATTATTATTTTGTTTGAGCATTTTCAAAGATTTTAAACACTCACGATAATGATATGATACTGTGAACTATTTCCCGCACCACCGCAGGGGTAGAGTTCCAGGCGCGTTCTTTTTACGTCACTTTATGTCCATTAGGTACCCAACTACATGGGGAAATTCTCTTAAATGGGGAAATGGGCTCTTAAGGAAGTTAAGGCATTAGAATGAAAATGATGTCGTTGCTTTCAAACCGATTGAATCTTATAAAGGGAAGTGTAAAAAAAAATCAGTTAAATTTTCAGACATGTTAAAAGCGTCGTTGCTGAGAAAAATCAATAACAATTTGGGCCAAATAAAATGTAATCTTATGGAAGTTAAGAAACATTCAGTAATATCTCCGTTAAAAATGATACTAAAAATATAAAATTTTTTGGGCAACATAAGCAAGACTTGCTGAATAATGTCAATTTTTTTCAGATTTATTAGGAGATTTTCTGAGATTATATTAATAATAATCTTTTCTTTACACCTCGGTCGAAAGTACGCAGTTTTTGCACCAATTTTAGTACCGAAAGTACAACATTTCTGCACTGTCAAAACTGCACGCGCGTCATTTGTCTCAGCGGGAGCAAACAATTTTGTCTGCATTCCGAAAGGTTTGACATAGTTTTATTGACGTGATTTTTTTGACGTTTGACGTTTAAATCGATATTGCCTACACAGTTTTTGAGAAAGACCGTGTCTAGTCGTCTGGAAACCGTATGAATAAGGTTATGTTACCAAAACAGCGCTAAACTGCTACATATCCGGGCGAATAATATGCATTTATTCTTCCAGATGACATCGATGCGACGACAAAAAATAATGTAATCGAATCAAGTATAGTAGCGGGAAATATTCATAGAGAAATTGTTAACTGCATGTAGCGAAAAATGAAAATGCGTGGAATAAATTTAACAAAAGCAGTGACACATTATGAAAGTACACACTTTTCTTTAAACGTATTGTCTGATCGTCCGGTTACCGTATATTTAGTCCGTATATTTAGCCTATTCGTCCGGATTATATATTGCTGCTGAGAACTTTTGTCGTGTGTACTTTCGTAATCCGTAGTCCGGACCATCCGGACTTGTAGCAGTTTAGCCTGAGTTCTTTGGTTTAGAGCTGTTTTCATAACATAACCTTATTCATACGATTTCCAGACTACTAGACATAGTACGTCTTCTTTAAACTATAATAATTATATCGTTCGATTATTTATACTTGTTCCGTTATTTATAACCTAAAATATAAAAATGGCATAAGTTTGAACTTTTTATTTAATTATATTTGCTGTTTTTTGTATTGATGCCTGCCCCCGACCCGCAAATGTCGGGGCAGGCATCAAAACATCTATCGATAGATGAACATTTCGGAAGAAACGTACTTTCGACCGGCTGTAAAGAAAAATAGTATACACCACACGGGCAGAGGTTTGAAAGCCCTGAACTGCGCCTCAAATGCCCTCGGCTTCGCCTCGGGCATTATGACGCGCAGTGCAGGAATTTCAAACTTTCTGCCCTTGTAGTGTAATATACTAGTTTCCCGTGCAGTTTTTGGAGGCTAGGATCGTCACCGTTCGTGTTTTCGACTGAGCTTTCACCAGTTTTTCGTCTTTTTTCCCCCAACTTTTCTTTAAAGTAATATTGCCGAACTGTAAACTGGCCTAACTTTTGAAAGGTACAGATCATAACTTTTGGGTAAAAAGAATGACTGTACAGCCTCAACTTCCTTAACGTCGGATTCCGAGAAAATACCCTATTTTTCGTCAAAATTGTACTGAAAATATTTCGTCACAAGTCTGTACTTGGACTTGAGCAATTTTTTCCCTTGTACTCTAATATGTTATGCTCGTTGGGGATCCAAGAGCACGGAGGAATGCGCGTTGGAGGCCGAGATATGATTTTCGATTTATCACTGTGGTTTCGACGAAAAAAAACTTATTTTTCGTAAAATTTAATGTAAAAAATTATCGGCACAGATCTATCCCTAGACTTAAGCGATTTTTGACGACAAATAAATAAAATTCAAAACAAATCCAACAGAATTGGCAATTTTAAGGTATTATATCGTAGGAATGAATATGCTAAATTATCTTTAAATACCTGGCCTCGAATTGATATCATAAGTTTAAATGCTGGATATAACTTAGATGGAAATTTCTTTCAATTGATTTGAAAAAAACTTTTTTTTATTTGTCGTTTTTTTATTGCTTATGTTTTATTTGATTTTTTTGACACTTTAAAAAATAATTACAGATTTGTATTTTTTTGATGTAATGTTTTTTCAGGATTTGTGAATTTTTTTTTATACGTTTCGTTGAAATTGTTTACAGTTGGTTTAATAATTTTTTTATGGAATTGTTTTTCCACATTTTTCGTGATATGATCAGGAAACAAGGGACCATCAATGTACTTGTCCCAACCTTTTTTCCCTAGGGGAATTTTTGATATTCTGTATCAGATCTTTTTTCTCAAAAGTTCGGTAATCTTGTTTTTCGGATTACATTAAGCTGAGCTAACCATGCACAATCACGCTGGGTTAAAAAAGAAATAAAAACTATATACTCTACGTTCAGAAAATTGAAAATTTCTCTAGAACCAATCTTTTAATTATTCACTTTGCTTTTAAATATTCACATACGATACAAAAGTACTCGTCACATCCATATATTCTTGTATGTCCTTACTTATTTGTTTTGCAAAATTAAGAAAAACAATTGACTATTAGTAGGCAAGAAAAAGTTGTAATAGTAAAAAATTCTCTTTTATCTCATGTAACTTGCTGTTTATGAACTCAAGAACAAATATCAACAGAGTGTGGAATGCGAAATTGAAACATTGGTCGATTTATCGAGGAATACTATGTCATATATGCTAGAATAAATTGAATTTTTCCAAATAATCTCTTTCTTATTGTTTTCAAATAATAAATCGAAAGCCGTATTTTGACAAATAATTATAGTCAACAATTTAAACCCTAGATATTTGTTTCGTGTGTCCAATGCTTGAAATTCAATTGAAAACTCTTATTAACCTTGAAAATACCGCGATAATCAGTATATTAGTGGATAAATCATTCACTAATACTGCCGGGTTTTAATGTATTTGAATATTTTTCACGGTTTAAAATAATTTTCATTGCGAAATTTGATAATTTTTGTTTACATTTTTCGGGGTATAATGCGAAAACGGGCAATCATCAATGTACTCCCTAACGGATGTAACCATTGGTCAAAAAAAGTATAAGAGGGAGGATTTTTGCGGCTTGATATCCAATCTTTTTTCTGTGGTAGTTCTAAATTTTCAAATAAGGTTTTCGAAAGTTTTCCACTGTTTCCATTATGATAATCGAAAATAATTTATCCAATGATTTTCGTTAAGTTTTCTGCAACTTATAAAAGTTTGATATTCCTCCAATGTTTGATGTTTCCTCATGTTTCTCTCATGATGATGGTGATGATGATGATGATGATGAAACACGATGATCCCCTCATGTTTCATCGATTCCGAATGTGTCCACAATTTTGTGGGATTAAAACTATTTTCCGTAACGTTTATGAATATTTTGTATTATTGAGGAATTTCCCCCCCTCATTTATGAATTTTATTTTCAATTTTTTTAATCAAATCGTTGTGAATAAAAAAGATATGAAAATTTTTCAATGAAACGAATTTTTTGATTGATTTTCCGTAAAATTTGACAGAAAAAGAGAGAGAAAAAATATATATAATGCTCACCAAGTCCACCAGGAAACTTCCAATGACTTTTTGAAGCATTCTTTTCTATTCACAGTATCATACCCAGAGATATCAAGTTGATGTACACATGTCGATGTAAAAAATTTTTAAACTCTGCATGTAGCGACTGAGTTCCAATCAGAGAAATCAAAAGTATTGAGTGTGTCAGGACCAACAGATTTGCTTATTTTTTAATATATATCTATTTTGAAAACATAAATTCATATGCCAATCATAAATGGGCCACCGCTGACTTTTTGTATCATTTTGAATTATTTATTATTTATGTATTACCATATTCTATAATTTTTTAATAATTTTCATAATTTATATATATTCATATTCCATAATCAAAAATAGGAAGTGCTAATACTTGGCGCACAAGTGTAAACACAGAATGTTCAAAGTTTGCCAGTATCTGCTGCAATTTCTTCATCTACGTTATGATACAGACAGACGAAAGTACCACAGATTCATGAAATTAATTATGCCATAGTTAGAGAGAAAAAAGACAGCGCAATTGAAAGAGAACAGAAATCAAAATTGTTTCATGTATCTGTGCATTAGCTTCTGAAGACAATAATTTCAGACCTATTCAGAAATAAGTAGGTGAAGACTTTAGTAATGAATATCTTCGTTAATATATTCCAGTCGGAACCAAAAAGTTAAAAGATTGGCATACCTGCTACTTCACAGAAATATCAAAGTTCATAGGTACTTGCTACGTACCAGTTATACAGACTTTGGTGCTATAGGGAAAAACATTTCAAAATTACATGAACCACATTTTTGAAACTTATTATGACACATTCAAGAAAAAAGTGACAGATACGATGCATGTTGAAGCAAGCAAAATGCTGTAATTTTGTATGTCTCCATGGTAATCCGCAGACAAAATATTTGATCACATCCAAAAATGGTCAGGTGTAGACTTACAGACATGAGTTTTTCAACCCACAATGCCAATCGCAAACATGGTCTGGAAATATTCAATATACATGTCGCTTCATCACTTTGTCGAACTTTAGAGGTGTTCATTGCATTTCGAAGATACAAATTTTGATATCATGAAAATTAAACACCCAATGACTTATTGAAATAAATTTCCAAATTTATCATGTAACAACTCAAGTGAATATATCTATGCATTTACATGGCCCAAAGATTTTTCAAAACTTGGGTGTATGAACAAGCAATCATGAAGGCCTATTGTTATAAATATTTCAAATTATCTTGTTGAAATCAATATAAAGAAATAGAAATACGAATATCTCTCGTATTGTCTGGAGAACAAATAGAAATTGGTATGACAATACACTAAGGAGGTGGAAAAAAGGGACCGGTGAACACAGCCAAACTAAATGAAAGAAATTATGACAACAATACATTGAATTACTTGACCAAAGTTTTTCAAAATTTATTTGAATTCGTTTACACACAACCATCCACCTCTTTCTTTAATGTAATTACACAACATAGAATTTCTGTTTGGAAAGAACGGTTTAGAGGTTATAATGAACGGACGTTTTTTTTCTCATTGTTATTATTATTACTATTCAACACTAATTAGTCACGTCATTAATAATATCGATTCCTTCCGCTGTTCAATAACCACTTTTATTTTTCTACACTCTGCACGCAACAGCACTCCGGCGGTCATAACCTTAAACCTAAACATGACGCGAAATCTCGCAAATTTGCTATCTATGTATATATTACGATATCGAAGTAGAACAGATAATTCTTAATTTTCACGACACACATTATTCACGTTTTCACTTCTCAATATTTTACTCACTCTCAGTACACTGTATGAGATCAATTAATCCACTTTTGAGGTTCTATTTATTATAGATATTATTGTCGTGAATTGGGCTTGAAACTTATTGAAACTTCTTCTATGAAAAAAATAAAATTGATTATATCGACTGCTATTTCCAATAATGTTTTATTTATTTAAACGAAATTTGCAAATCTTGCACCGTTGATCCACGGGGCTACGATCGCAATCACTTTATAATAACATAACAGACGATAACAGACGGTATACAAGAAAACATTGAGGACTATCAGAAACTTTCTCATCTGCGATTGGTCGAGACGGATAGATTCTCACCGGTGATTGGTTATGATGGGCATCAAGAAGCCCTTGTATGTATCGGTCTGAACCCATATACGGATACGTCAGCTGCGTAAATGTGTTGGTACTTTTTGCATAATCTTGAGCCCGTGCAAAGTTTTTTCTCAGCAATTACGCCACCGATCATGCTGATTTTGGGCGCAATCGAAAGAGAATTTCTTAATTCGCTGAAAGTTCAATTTTCAAATTGCGACATAACTCCTGAGCTTCGCAATTCAAGAAAATGACATGTCGATTTTACCCCCACCACCGCGAATCGTTTTATTCAGAGATAATATAGTCTCGGCGAGAGCCTCGGGCCAGCAGACGACAGGGCTGTTAATGTACTTGTCCCGAGACTCTACCGAGTCTCTTGATATTATTAATTCGTTACCTAATATGTGTCCTATGATTTTCTGCTATTTCTTCATGCTGATTGTGGTAACGTGATTCAAGAGGTTTCCAGCTATGATCATCAATCGCACATTTTGTACATCAGATTCTCAAAACAGTTTCTGGTGTTAATATAAGTGTAGTTATTCATTTTCCACCTGGTCTGTCGAGTAACAAATTTTGAAACTTATTCCAAAAAGTCTTTGGATGCTTTGTTTGCTGATCATATGAAAAGTCGAATCTTTGGAATGCAGTAGGCAAACACAAATTTTTACAACAATACTTATGAAATGACATGTATGTTGAGTATTCCTATTCTGCAAATTGCAAATGTGGAATTATTAGTGAAAAGACTTTACGATAAGTCTACAGTTGCTCAGTTTTGGATGCGATTAAGTATAATGCCTGCTAACATCATGGAAACCTACAGAATTTCTGAATGTTATGTGCGCTATGTCATTTTAATGTAACATCATGACTTTCAACAACTTTTCACTATAATACTATAGATTTGGATCATTGAAATACAACAAAAATCTGCAAACTATAAAATTTATATACTTTGCCATTCATTTTACTTTTTGACTCTCACTGTAATATAAATATGAAGTGAAAAATTCATTGCAAAAGTCTTCAATTGCTCATTTATGGATAGATTTGTAATTGCTGTCTTCCAAACTCATTGCGCAGATACATTGAATCGCAGCAGATACCTGCAAACTTTGAAATTTCTGTGGATAAGTAGTTTTCTATTTGATTCTGAGTTTTTAAACTTTTAAATTCATTCCTGAATTCTCTTGAAATTGTTTTTCTTCTAAACCAATGCAGATACCTTAAACGTCTTCGACTTCCGTTGCTCTGTTGAATTAAGTACGCTCAGTTTTTTTTTGCTTCTCTGAGTTCTGACATAATAAATGTTTCCGTGTGCCTTTTTTCAGCAACTATCAAACTGTAGATAATTGGATCTCAGCGGCCACTTGCGAACTTTGGAAATATATTTCATCGGGGACATGTTTTGAATGACACGAAAATGTCTAGATTCAGAATGCAAAAGCAACATTAAAAAAGGGTCAATTCTGTTGGATTTGTTGTGTCTTGAATTTGATTTATCTTTCCTCTTTTCCTTTCTTTTTTCTAACGTTATCAGCCGAAAATCATATCTCGGCCCGCAACACTCATTGCTCCATGCTCTTGAGTTCCCAATGGACAAAACACATTAGAATACAAGGGGAAAAATCACCAAAGTCCAAGAACAAACCTCTATCGAAATATTTTCAGTACAATTTCGACGAAAAATAGGTCTTTTTTCGTGAAAACCAACCTATACACCGAAAATTATAAACAATTCATAGAAATTTAAACTAACATCTTATAGTCATCTGAACATAAATAAGGATCTTTTGGAAAAAAAGACGTGATATCAAACCATAAACTTCCCCTAGGGAAAAAAAGGTTGGGACAAGTACATTGATGGTCCCTCGTTTGCTGATAATTCCACCCATAAAAAAAAACTTCAAAAAAATATTTTTTTTAATTATAAAAAAAAATATTTCATAAAAAAAATACAGAACAATTCGAAAAAAATTTCACAAATCTTGAAAAAGCGTTATATTAAAACAAAAAACAATCTTTATCTATTTTTTAAAGTGTCAAAAGAATTTAAATAACAAGTAAAAAAAAAAAACCGAAAAATCGCGCTTGAAATCATTTTGGAAACCGATGCCTTATTCTTCTTATTTGATTCGAACAGCTAAATCAATTGAAAAAAATTCCATCTAATTTACGTGCAACATTAAAATTTATTATATCAATTCGAGGCCAAGTATTTTCTAATGAATTGAAAAAAGTTACCGTTTGAATTACGTGCAGCACTAAAATTTATGATATCAATCGGTGGACAAGTATTTTTTTAGTAACTCCAAATTTTGACATTATTGAATTGTTCTAAGAAGCTTTCAAATCCAAAAGAATCACATGCAAGCTAGCCATTTCTTACTCTACGATGGCAGAGACTTATAAGAAAATCGATTCTTCTCAGACTTTCAGGATCCTCTGGTATTATTCACAAAATTCGACGTCGATTGGATCGATACAAATTATGTTTAAATATGTGTTAAAAGTACTTGTCCGGCCCATCACTTTCCGTTTAAATTGTTTATCCAAATAAAAGTTAGGGCTTGTCTAGAACTGGTGGATCACAAGTATTCATGCAGAGGGAATTGAGAGAATTATCTTCAAGTAATTTTTACTTAATTGCACTAATTTAATAAAAAACGGAAACAAATTATTCCGCAATATAGAAGGGATATTATTGTGCATCGATAAATGAAAAAAATTGTACATTATGTATATGTTCAAGCTTCCAAAATAACTCTGCAGTTTATATTCGATGACGGCAATTTTTACTTTCCACTTATTCTTCCAGCGAACGAGTTCCATTCGGAATGAGAACTAACCTATACTATTATTAAGAACATTAAATTAATAATGAATCGCATTTCAACAAATTTTTAACGAGATTCTGCCGTACCATTTCGTTTTTTATGATTGATTCTTCATTGAATGAATAGTGATGGGCCAGACAAGTACTTTTAACACATATTTAAACATAATTTGTATCGATCCAATCGACGTCGAATTTTGTGAATAATAACAGAGGATCCTGAAAGTCTGAGAAGAATCGAATTTCTTATAAGTCTCTGCCATCGTAGAGTAAGAAATGGCTAGCTTGCATGTGATTCTTTTGGATTTGAAAGCTTCTTAGAACAATTCAATAATGTCAAAATTTGGAGTTACTAAAAAAATACTTGTCCACCGATTGATATCATAAATTTTAGTGCTGCACGTAATTCAAATGGTAACTTTTTTCAATTCATTAGAAAATACTTGGCCTCGAATTGATATAATAAATTTTAATGTTGCACGTAAATTAGATGGAATTTTTTTCAATTGATTTAGCTGTTCGAATCAAATAAGAAGAATGAGGCATCGGTTTCCAAAATGATGTCAAGCGCGATTTTTCGGTTTTTTTTTTTTTTTTACTTGTTATTTGATTCTTTTGACACTTTAAAAAATAGATACAGATTGTTTTTTGGTTTTAATATAACGTTTTTTCAAGATTTGTGAAATTTTTTTCGAATTGTTCTGTATTTTTTTTATGAAATATTTTTTTTTATAATTAAAAAAAATATTTGTTTGAAGTTTTTTTTTATGGGTTATCTTTGTGTATAAATAATCGTGCCTTATTGTGGTGAGCCGTTGGAATCGGGCGCATACCTCTTATGTTTTCTTTGAACTTTTGCCGGAATAATCTAGGTTCGACCGCGAAGTCTTTGACACGAAGAATTCTCCAGGAAGTCGAATCGTAGTTCCATATATCATTTCCGCACAGGAAACTCCGAGGTCTTCCTTGTAGGCCGCTCGTAGTCAGTAGTAAGACTACGCCGGTTCTGGCTCAAATGGTGGCGCGGGGGGAGCGGTGTGCGGGGAAGCGCCAGGGCCAGAGGGGAGCAGCGAAGGGGCAAGGGGGAAGCCGCGCGCCGTATTCTCGCGGCCCTTGAAAAGAAGGAGAGATAGAGCCGATAGTGAGTGTGAGAGAGATGGAATGAGAAAAATCGTGTGTGACATTTAATTAATTTATGACTAGTGCGTTACGGATTTGTCTTCGCCTCGGATGCAGATAAGGGCGGGCGGGGGGGGGGGGGGGCATAACGAAGGGTCTGCAGTTGGAGAGAGAGGTGTGAGAGAGATAGAATGACCGTAGACAGCAAAAGCATGAAAGAGACGGAGTGAACGAGAAAAAAATATTCTCTAAGCGTTTTGAACTCTGGGTGTATGTCGAGATGAAAACATTCAGAAGGGTCTGCAGCTCAAGAGCAAAATTATTCTACAATAATTCTATAAGAGGTCTGAAGATTTTTTCGATATTTTTTATAAGAGTTCTGTCCGCTCAAGATTTTCAAAATTTAGTTATTTTTTTGATATCCGATAGTTGCCGAGTGTAGGAGAGAGATGGGTGGTTTCAATAGACTGAAATAGACTTTACTCATTTAGATTGAATTTATTGTATATTTTACAGAAAACGAATTCTATAAAAAAGTTTATGCGTTTTATCCATAATGTCTGCTTTCCGATCGATGCTGGTACTGAAACAGATCAAGGTAAAAGTTTGAATAAGAATTTTCAAATCTATGCAAAAAATTTTGCTCATCAATGAGGTACTTACCCCTTATTCAATCTAGATCACAGTCTGGACAGATATTCTGCGTCACCACCTGGTAGAGACGAGTCCTACAGTCCTGACAACTCGATGCAGATGCAATATTCCAATACTCTGTTCTATGCTTTCGCACCGCTGTGAGCTTCTCGAACATTTCACCTCCAGCCCCGAGAACACAGACATCACACAATTTTTCGCCACGTTCGGTGCGGTAATATACCGAGACAATGCACACTCTCGATTTTTCACTCAAATTCAGTTTTTCTTCTTCAGTGAATGTACACCACACTTTTTCATATACATCATGTGTTGAATCACATTCACTCCCTGTAGTAACCACCGATTCGTTTTGCGACATTGTTTTCTTCAAATAACCGAAGGGAGAGGAGTCTCGAACAGAAATGAAAATGATTTGAAAAACCTCTCGTTCCAAATTCGGTGTTGCATCCCCTCTCTTCAAGTTTTTCCCCAAAAACGCACTTTTCTCAGAGATGACCCCCGAGCAGCAATAGTAAAAAAATTATCTCTACAAGCAACGTTAAAATCTACTCTCACGCTTTCTTGCAGATGAAAAAAAAGATGGCCGCGAGTCGAAACAATTTATGATCTGAGATGCTGTGGTGAACTCGAAAATTCTGAGAAATCCTTTTTCCTTCCATCATATCTCGAGGAAAAAATCTCTCTCTTTCTCTCTCTTCCATATTTAAATCTAGATGAGCAAAAACGACGACTTCCGTCGATGCTCCCGAATAGGGCTCAATCTTCGGTTTGACTATTAACCCCGAAAGAGTAAACACGAGAGGGACTGTGTCGTAAAACTCGACCGCATCATGTCTCTCGTCACCGATGTTGCTACGCGGAGCAATGGCTGCGTATGCAAGCGACTCTTCTTCGGACGTTGGAGCAATATTTGGTGTCACGAAAAAAGATGGCCGCGAGTCGAAACAATTTATGATCAGAGATGCTGGATTGAACTCGAAAACTCTGAGAAATCCTTTTTCTTTCCATCATATCTCTCCCTCCCTTCCATATTTAAATCTAAATGACCAAAAACGACTTCCGTCGATGCTTCCGAAAAGGGCTGAATCTTCGGCTTGACTAGTTAGTACGCATCGAACCCCGAAAGAGTCAACACGACGAGATAACTTGAGAGAGACTCTATCATAAAACTCGACATCAACTCATCATGTCTCTGGTCACCGACGTTGCTACGGAGCAATTGCTGCGTATGCAAGCAAAGCTTCTTCGGACGTTGGAGCAATATTTGGTGTGGGAACATCAGTGTGATACACTTATCGAATCGTTGGAGGCGCAAGTTCGATTGAAGCAATCACGACTGGGATGGCACCACGCAGTCACTTCGCAAATCTTACGTCTCGAATGTTTGAAACAGGTAACACGTCAACGCTTCATACATTGGGGCGGCGGAGTATCGAATGATTGTGGATTAATATGGCGAGAAATCGAGAGCGCATTCGAAAATCGCTTGTCAACCGGGGCTGTAATTAATCGTGATCACATCGACCCACGGAAGTTCTTACTGGATGCATTTGAACTTGTTGAAAAACAAGTAAGTGCTCATAATATACGCAAGTATAACAGCATCAAAGTGAACACTTCGTTCAATGGAGAGTTCAGCGTGGGTGATAAGCGGGCGATTAAAAGTATCAACACGGGAAATGTTGAACTTTTTACAACATCGGATCTGAGAGAGTGGTATCAGAAGCGAGTTGTGGAGCCGACTCTGAAATCGCTCGAGGAGTTCCAGGAGAGTGACAGTAGCTGGACCCTAACGTCAATAACCAATCTAACAGTGAACATCAACAAGTACAATGCTTTGCGTGCGGGATGTCACATTCCAATGGCGAAACGCATACTCTTGAAGAAAGTAGTCGTGAATGTGAAATCACGAGATAATGCGTGTTTCGGATGGGCAATGACTGCTGCACTTCATCTAGCAGAAAAAAACAGTGATCGCATATCTTCATATCCGCATTATTCGACGATATTTAATCTCCAAGGTATCAACTTTCCTATGACGTTGGATCAAATTAAGAGATTTGAAAAATTAAACAATCTCTTAATTAATGTGTATAACGAGAAAAAGGATGTGATTCTGCCAGTGCGGGTGAGCAAGGAGAAGAAAGAGCGACATGTCAACTTGCTTTACGTCGAAGACGTGTCAGAATGTGGAATTGGACACTTTGCTTACATCAATAATTTATCTCGGCTCGTCAGCTCACAACTCAATACTAATGAGCACCGGAAATACGTTTGCGATCGGTAAGTAAATTGTTATACGAGTGTACTTCTTTTCCCCTTTATAATTGTGATAAAATATTAAAAAGAATTTGAAATTTTACAGATGCCTCCATTACTTCGCAACCATTGAAAAGCTGCAGTCACATGAGGTGGATTGCGGCGTACTCAACGATTGTGCTGTTCGACTACCGGGTGAAAAAGTCAAATGGCTGGAATTCACGAACGCCAATCGGAAGGATCGTCTCCCGTTCGTGGTATACGCCGATCTCGAATGTATCTTGGAGAAGACCAGCGCTGAAGAGAGAGAGAGAAAAACAAGATCCAACATCATCGCGTCTTCAGCATTGGATATTATGTAAAGTGCTCTTACGATGATTCACTATCGGGATATCACGAGCGCCGAGGTGAGGACTGTGTGGAATGGTTCGTCGAAGAACTAAAACAATTAGCTTTGCGCGTTGAAAAAATTCTCCTAACGAACGTTCCAATGAAACAATTGACTCCGCAAGAGTGGAAAAAATTTCGGGAAGACAAAGAGTGTCATATTTGCGAGAAACCTTTTGTCGAGGGTGATGAGCGTGTTCGCGATCATTGCCATCTGACAGGCCAATTCAGAGGTCCGGCTCATTCAAATTGTAATTTAAACTATCCGAATTCGTTTTTCATGCCAATAATTTTTCATAATTTATCCGGTTATGACGCGCATTTCATTATAAAAGAAGTTGCGACTGCGTTCGCGGGGAAAATCGATTTGCTCCCGATAACAAAAGAAAAGTACATCTCCTTCTCGAAAACGGTTCAAACAGGCAAAGACACGCGGAAAAATATAAAATTACGTTTCATCGACTCTTTCAGATTTCTCAATACGAGTCTCGATAAATTAGCATCATTTTT